>NW_020940527.1:5067569-5362630 GCF_900497805.2 Vombatus ursinus
TCTATCTATCTATCTATCTATCTATCTATCTATCTATCTATCTATCTCCCTCTCTATATCATTTTAAGGCTTCCAGACTACTTGAGAAGTAGGGAATTTAGGTATTTTTTTATCCTCAATTGGCAGATGAAGAAACTGAGACCTGAAGAGAGAATGAGTGACTTGCCCTGGGTCACATGTCTAATTAATCATTGTTGGAAAAGTTACTTGTATCTGGCCTGAATGATCCCCCTTCCTGTGCCTTTCTTTCTATACCACTTCTTTCCTCGAGCTGATAGGATATATTTTCTTTGTAGAAGTCTGTAGCCCAAAGGCTTCTGTTGTGCAGCAAAGCATTAGTGTTGTGATAATGTCATTAGTATGGTGTCTGTTGACTCCCTCACCTTCCTTGAATTGACCAGATTGGAATTTGGGAGTCTTCTTAATCCCCCTCGAAATCATAACCTTATATAGTTAAAGAGGAGTGCTCTTAATTTTCTAAAAATGTCATCTCCCCCAAGTATGTGGCCACATTATCATTGATTCCTTTGGCAAACAATTAAATACCTAACCAAAAACTTTGTGTTTTTATCATTTTATTGATATAAAATTTCTATATTTTTTCTTTATAACTATGAAAGGTAAGTGGGATTGAGTCTGAGCTTTCTCTGACTGGTAGAGGGAGTTCTTTTGGCCAGAACCTCTCTTTAAACAAGTTGCTTGTGAAATTACAAATGTTTCTAATATTTATTTATAGCCAAAATGAAAGTTTAGATCAGGGGTGGAGAATGTTGGGCCTCAAGGTCACTATGGCCCTCTAGGTCCTCAACTGCAGCCCTTTGATTGAATCCAAACTTAACAGAACAAATCCCCTTAGTAAAATTTGTTATGTAAAACTTGGACTCAGTCAAAAGGTTGAACCCAAAGACATAGAGGGCCACATGTGGCCTCAAGGCTGCAGGTTCTCCACCCCTGGTTTAGAATATTTTCTTTCATATATGTGGTTGAAGAAAAAAATAACCCTCTAGAGAGCTAGGTGTGTGATCCATACAGATCAACCAAAAAGTATAAATCACACAAAAAGCAGTTGTGAATACAACCAGAAAGATGACAAGAAGCAGATGAGAAATGAAACAGATTTGGTGAGTTTTGTACAGTGGTCTCCTCACTGATGAGAATATTTGTACTACCATGTTTAGACTTTACCATCTCAGTACCTGAAGTATTATGTGAGGAACTGGCAGTGAGTCTAGCATGAAATTAGGAAGAGCAGCTGAATTTGATTAAATATACAGAAGGCATTTCAAAAAAATCCTTCGTGCTATTTCCTAACTGCCAGAGAAGGGTTAGGCAGACAGGTAGGAGCAGAACCAGGAAAGAGCAGTATAACAAAAACCTAGAGAGGTGGGAGTATTCAGGAGAAGAGGGTAATCAATAGTGTCAAATGTAGCAGATTCAAGATGGATGAAGATTGAAAAAAGGCTACTGATTTTGGCAATTAAGAGATCATTAGAGGGTAGTTTCAGTTGAATAACTAGGTTGGAAGCCAGATTCAGAGAGTTTAGAGTACAGTAAAAGCATAAGTAGAGACACTATGTATAGATGGTTTTCTCCAGGACTTTAACTGAGAAAGGGGGGAGAGGTATAGGAATATAGATCCAAGACTTTTAGGATTCAGTGAAGGTTTTTTAAATATGTGGGAGACATGTTCCAAATTTTTCCTTGTTGAGAGAAGTTTCCTGTGGAGATAACAATGGTAAATCTAAGAATGTATTTTGTCAAGTCAAGTCAAGAAGCATTTAATAAGTTGTCTCTATGTTCTGCGTGCTGTATTAAGAGCTGCATATACAAAGAAACACACTAGTCTCTGCTCTCAGGGATCTCTTAGTCCGGTAGAAAAGACATACTGAGGCAGAAGACAGTAGCATTAAGGAAGAGCAGAAAAGAATGATGAGATACAAAAGATGAGAGTTTGGTTGAGAGTTGGAGGAAGCCAGGGAAACCAGGAAGCATTGACGGAAAGGGAGAGAATTGTAACCATAGGAAGGGAGATACCAGAAACAGATTGATAGATAACCAGTGAAAATTCATGGAAGAGGAAAAATGGAGTCTTGTTCAAGGAACAGCAAGGAGGCCAGTACCTACTGCATCTCAGAGTACATGGTGGGGAGAGCGGTGTAAGAAGATTGAAAATGTAAGAAGAGTCCTGCTTAGAAGGGGCTTTAAAAGCCCGCCAACGTTTTATATTTGATTTTGGAGAGAATAGGGAAGACCCTATTACTAAAAATATGGATAGGACGATGATATGGTCAAACCTATGTTTTAGGAATTCTGTCAGCCAGTCATTAATTATTTAAGCACCTATTATGTGCCAGGCATCATTTGCCAAGCATACAAAAAGAGGCAAGAGACAATTATTGCCCTCGAGGAACTCACAATCTGGATAGAGGAGAGAAACAAACAGATATGCACCAACAAGCTATATATGGGACAGATGGGAAATAATTAAAAGAGAAAAGCTACCAGGATTAAGACAAGATGGGAAAGTGTTCCTGGAGAAGGTGGTTTTTTTGAAGAAAGCCAGAGAAGCTTAAGTGGTAGAGTTGAGGATATGGAGAGTGTTCCAGAAATGGGTGATAACCAGGGAGAATGCCCAGAGCCAAGAGGTGGAGTATCTTGTTTGTGGAAGTACGGAAGATCACTTTGGTGACTGAGTGGAGAATGAACTACATTTTAAGTGGGGAGAGCCACTATCAGGTTATTGCAATCAGTAGTTGAGATGTGAAGTGATGAGGGCTTGTCAACATCGTGGTGAAAGTGACAGGGGAGAGAAATGTGTGTATTCCAAAGATGTTACTAGTGTAGAATGGGCAAGATTTGGCAACTCATTGGGTTTGGGGGGTGGTGAGAGAGAAGAAAGACTCTTTAGGGAGATATTAGTTTATAATCTAGGATGGCTGGGAAAATAGTGATGAACAAAGCAGTAATAGGAAAGTGAAGAATAGGGGAGAGTTTCCGTTAGACAGTACACTAATCAGCCTGGATACACTTGGCCCTCACAAACTCCCTCCAAAACCTCACCCCTCATGTCTCTAAACGTGAATCATATGGTTTCTTTTTCATAGGGTTAATTCATAGGGAATGTGAGAAGCACATCAAAATATGGATTTTGTACTGAGAACTTATGTTGGTCAATTTCACACTGTTAAAGGACTTTAAAAATAATTGAGTTGTCTTACAGGAAAAAAATCAGATATAAATTTTTACCCACTTTAAAGAACAGTGGTTATATTTGTAAATATTATAGACTTTTGCATATGAGGTTCTGTAACTCAGAATAATTACATAGACTTAATTAAACTGTGCTGGAGCCCCTCTTCTATGACTTTGATGGAACTCCATTTTTTGGGCAGCTTGGAATTGAGTTAGCTGAACCTGTGTCCTCTGGGCCCAACCCACCAGGTCATTGTTGGTGCACAAGCTTCTTAAGGTCTAGGATCCATTCCAGACTGTTGACAGTGCATTATCCAGCTTTTGATAATATATCACCCTAATTTTTTTTTTTTTTTGTATATTTGAAATCATGTCACTCTATATTTTGGTTTTCTTTTTTCAAAAGAAAAATGGAAAATTGTTGCCTACTGTTGTTGGGTTTCTTTGTGACTCCCTATTAACCTACATTGATTGGTGATTAATGAAAATTCCTTTCCTTTGTACTTTTTTTTTCTTTATGATGATTTGGAAGTTTTAATCCTTTGTTTTCTTAGTGTTCATTTATTTCCATTCAAGAATTGTTTATTAAGTAACTACTGCATACTGGATTCTGCTAGGCATTAGAGGATGTAAAGGTGAGAAACCAAAATAGTTCTGCTTTCATGGAACTTACATTTTTCTTGGAGGCAGTGGCGTGAGATATATAACATGAATGCAGTCTATTTATAGAAATATGCACATTTCTTTCCTTTTTTTTTTCGATGACCTGTATATTGTCTTTGTTGTTAGTAATTCTAACACTGTAAGAAGGCATACTTTTTGATTTTAGGTTTAACATTTCCAAATAATTTTTAGATTTTAAAGTAGATGGTCTAATTTGAAAGATTATTTTGCTTGCAGTATAGTCTTAAATACAACTTGCAGTTGGTTCCATTTTACAATAAAGGTTAATCTTACATGTTTTCTGTTAAAGTAATGTTACCAAAAAATCTCTTATTGAACTATTTGTGGTAAGCTTTTTAAAGATGTTTAAGATTTCACATGCAGTTTAACTGATCACAGATGAAGTTGTAAATTAATACCTCATGAGTGTATTTGACTGCAGGGCATTGTTTGTGATTCAAAACTGCTTTGTTTCTGCAAACTATGAGAAGGGAAGGTTCAGGCACATGGAGTAAAATTGAATAGTAATTCCAATATACTTATAAAATAAAGACACTCTACTTGGACCAGTTAAAATGTATTATGCTATTATGAATAGCCATAAAAATGTAATAATTCCCCCAAGCTTAAGCTCTTAAATATAGTGAAACCTAGTTTTATTTCTTTCTCAAGCTTAGCCTCTTTATGTTTTGTTGCTTTATAAAGTTGAACATAGTTATAGATCCAACTGTTGAAATAATGAGTAGCAATCATATATTTTTCTCAAGTTTTATGTTTTTTCCAAACATCACAGTGATTTTGTCACACTGGCTTGACACACACATTCACTAAACTGATGTTATCATCAGGGAGTTCTGAATGCTTAATTCTTTCTTTGATATTTTCTACATACAATTAACAAGTTTGTGGAGATTGGTAGAGGCTTTGCACTTTTTTTTTTTTTTTTAAGGAAGCACCAGTGATAATCTACATTGTACAGAGTTTATGTTTGTTGTCATGACAATGCCTATTAATTACTTACTTAAAATATAAGAGTAGGGGATAGAGACAGAACAGGTTGAAGATTAAATAGCAGAAAGTAGGCAAGTAGACTTTAGACTTACAGTTCAAAACTCCGAAGTCTAGAAGACTTCTCCTGGGACCTGTTCCTTACATATTTACTGAGCTGTTGATTGTGCTCAAGAAATGCTAATGAGAAGCCATTGGACTAATGACCTATTCCAGCAACATGAGTTTTAATACTATACAACCGAGTTTGTACAACTTTGAGTTTGTACTGTAATAACCCTTCCTTGTCTGTGGTTTTATCACATGTATGCATAGGACCTTTGAATCAGAGCTTTGGTGGCCAGAGGTCCAGGTGTTAGTATGTAATGTCTCAGTAAGTGTTCCTAGGACATAGTGCATTGGATATATCAGAATGGGAGGAATCTCTTTGAATATTGTTTACATGTGAACTGTTGTTACTGCGTGTAGACTTTTCTGTTTTGCCATAGATGATAGATACCTGCATCAAATATTTTCCTTTATAAGTTGGGTCTTTCATCTACTTTTCAGTGCCTTTAGGCTCCTTCTTCAAATTTCAAATCTCTGGGCATAATCGGCAATTATATATTTTGGGTTTAATGTATAACAACTGCTTGAAGACTTAACAAAATAAAATTCAAGATGTCTGTAGTGAAATGGTTTCCCCTTCTCATGTGATGTAATTTCCTTTTGTTTCATCATTTTCTTTTCTCTTTTCTTAGACCTTTGTTCTGCCTCTTTCAGTCATCATTGCCACTGTGCCTTACTTTGAGAAAATTATACCTTCCGTATAGGCAAGTAATAGAAATTAGATAAAGTAAGGTGTGATTATTTTTATTATTCAAGGACTCTTTAGCTAACAAAAGTATTGTTCAAATGATTTCCTAGTAGAGGACTTTTATTTTTATTTTTTTAAATCTTACGTGACAAAGAAGAAAAATAAAATTTTAAATATTGAGTCTCCTTGTGAGATGTAAGTGATTGCTTTTTGATCTTTTAACATTTTGATGAAAAAAACTTAGGGGCTCTGGTTTTAGGTAAAATCTGCCTTCTCTAATAAGGGAAGGAGAAGTATTTAAACCGGAATTGTGTGTGCAGTGTTCTGTGAACAGTACATGAAATATGTGAACGGTATATAGAATAGTAAGTATGCTTTTTGTTTATAAATGTTTTTGATTGACTTATAAATGTAAAGAAGTATGCTAACCAGAATGTTGTTAATTTACAGATAGAGGTAAAGAAATCTACTTATGCTAATTCACATTTAAATTGAGCTGTTTGTATTCTTACTAGCAGCTGCTCAGTGAAGTTACTGGAGCCATTAGTCTGTTAAGCTGTGTGATGTTTTTCCATGGAAGAATGTTAATGTTACAAGAGCTATTGAGCATAGTCATTGTACTGGATTACAAATTATAGAAATTTTGATTGTAATAAGATCAAGAAAGCATTTGAGCAATGGGGAAATAATAACAGTTAGCATTAGTATACCATGTTAAGATTTGCAAAGCACTTTACATGTACTGTCTCATTTGATATTAGCATCAACTCTGTGAGCTAGGTATTATTATTATCTTCATTTTATGGATGAGCTCTCTCTGGCAAGGCTTGGAAATGTTCTCATTGAATATTTGTTGTAGAGGTTTGATTTAAAGTTGGAAAAATGGAAGTACAGTCTAGTAATGGAGTAGTTTGGAATAGCCAACCTTACTCTTCAAGGTGGAATATTTAAAGTTTGTAATTAAACATGTGAAATTTCCAGGTCCCTTAGACTTTAAATACTATATTTCTGAAGATTGTTAGTTTATGTTTTAGAGAGCTTAAAGCTACTAATAGAACTGGATTATAAAGGAATAATATATTTGCAAACATGAACTTAACTTTGTACTTAGCTTGGATCTCCAGAATTGGACCCCTCTCTATCTTTCCTTTCCAAGTTCTATTCCAGCTAGCTGGTCTGCCACTGTTATCAGTACAGACAATTTTCTTTCTCGTGTCTTTGCTTGATATGTGTCACTTCAAATGCCTTCTTCTTCTGTCCTGCTTATTAAGACTTTATCTGTCCTTTAAGTCTCTGTTCAAATCCTTTCTTGTATATTAAAATCAATTTTGCAAACTTTTATGAAATACCTATTATGTATAAGATGCTATGTTATATTTGTGCTGGAATTTTAAAAAATACATAGTTCTTGTCCTTAAGGAACTTAAAATCTAACAGGAATAGAGAAAACAGCTACATACCAATTAGATATTTGAGAGTTGTGAGATTATTTTCAACTTGGGAAATAGGCAAGGCTTCATGAAGATCACATGGCATCTGATCTGAGTCTTAGAAGGATCTCAATAGCTAGAGATGTGGACGGAGTGCAGTCTGTGTGAGGGAAGTGAGCTTTGTGGAAGGAAGAAACAACATGGTAGAATTAAGGAATAGCCAATAAGAATCCAAGTTAGTTGGACTTTAGAAAGTGATAAGGGATGTTGAAGGAAATGATGCTGGAAAAGTTAAACAGAAGGCAGATTCGTGGAGGGTCTTGAATACCTGCATAAGGAGGTTATAATTTTCCTGTTTGAATTGGGAGAGCTACTGAAGGTTTTCAGCATCGTGTGACATAGATACATTCTTTGGGAAGCGTATATTAGTAGACAGTAATACCGATTAAGGAGGCTAATGCAGCATTTAGACAAGAAACAATGAGGGCCTAGATTATGATGGTGGCGGTGTGAGTGGAGAGGAGAGGCAGATATGAATAATATTGCTGAGGGACAGTCACAAAACTCATCAATTAATTGGATGGGGCTGTAAAGGAAAGGATTTGTTAGTTACAGGCAACAACATTTTTTTTTTTAATCATCTAAATTCTGGCTAATTGAGAAGATGATGATGCCATCAACAGAAATGGGGAAGTGAGGAAGAATAAGTTCAGGGAATAATGTGATGAGTTGGACTTGAGACCTGTTGAGTCTGAGAGGCCAGTGAAACACCCAGGTGGAGATTTCTAACATAGTTGAAAATTAGGGATTGGTGCTTAGGGGAGAGATTTGAGAGTCATATGCATAGAGGTGTTATTTTTAAAGACATGGGCAGTGTGGTTGATATAGCAGATGGAGCATTAGTTTTGGAATTGGAATCAGTATTTGTTATCTGTGACTATTGATAAGTCACGTGTCTCTCTGGGATTTAGTTACCCTATTAGAAAACCGAGGATATAGAGTAGGTAATTTCTAAGTTCCCTTGTTGCTCTAAATTGTAAGACTGGTTGGGAGTCAGGGTCATTAGAAACACAAGATAATAATGAAGAACCTCTGAATTGTAGTATATGTAAGTGGAAATAAGACTTGATTTGGAAATTTGATTTATATGTGACTTATGGAATAATTTCATAAAAAGTGAAATATATTATGTGAAACATTTACTATTTTTCATTTTACCCATATTGTAGTGTTAGGTGCTGGGTGCATAAAACTCCATCGGTGTTTTAACCAATGTGTTTATCCGTTTCAACAGCAATTGAGCTTCTGCCATAAAATGTGTCCACTATATATTTCTGTTAAGTAGCTTGCAATCAAATGGTCTAAAAATCTGGCGATATTTATAGGAAACTTTTTGATGATTGCTTTTAACTTTTCTAGTGCTTCCTGTCAGAAGAGTTCATTTGGTTTTGTCAACATGGACAAAGTAGTAGATACTCTTTTGAGTTTGGGAAATATACCAGAAAGATTCCTTCTCACACCTCTGGGCTGGAACCTGATAGCTGTTTAACATAGTAGAGTAGTTTTTCATGGCCTTTGAGGATAGAAAAACACAGTGCCTTTTCAAACTTGAAACTGCAAGGGAGAATTAGGTCAGTTGACTGTAATTACTTAAATTGGAATTTGGCCAGCACCCTGTAGTTAAAGCTTCTTTAGTCTCTGCAATCTTCTTAGGAAACAATTGACCTTGATTTTATATCTTATTTGAAAAGGGGCATCTCTTCTCATGCCTACATGACTGCTTTTACTATGCAGGTTGGTTTGGTTCAAGACTGACTCAGAGGGAATTGGTAGTTAAATTGAATTGCCAGCTCTCTCTTTTTTTTTTTTTAACACCTTTGAACGTCTCTTTTTAAATTTTGCCCCTGCTTGATTTTGCTTAGTTAATGGGGTGCAAAGCTGGTGAAAGTCACAAGCAAATTGCCAAATAGCTTTTTAATATCTAATAATAAGTATTAAGAAACATCAAAAGAGACTATTTGACTTTTCACTGAAAAGATATAGCAATTCTTCCTTTTCTTACGCACACATCTCTTGCTTATTTAGAAAAACTATTGACATCTTCCAATCATTTTAGTGATAGAAAATATTTTTGCTATGTGCAATTATAACTTTTTTTAGCTTTGCATTTTCCATACCATTTAATATATAGTCTAATAGATAGAGCACTTGAACAGATGGGAAAGTAAATGAATTTGATTCTAATCTAGGCCTTGTCATTATTGTTGTGAATGACCTTGTGTAAGTCATATGATCTCTCTGGTAGCTCCATGTTTTGATAAATATAGTAAGATTTCCCAAATGATTCTGAAGCCTCTTCCAGTTATAACATATTATGGTCCTTTTTGTAAGCAATAGAAAAAACATTCTTAAAGGAGGCTTCCTATGTTCATATCTACCCCCACCAAAAAACAAACAAAAAAAAAGACCTTAGGTAGAATAATAATATGATACTTGGAAATTTTCTTGGGTGTGGGTGGGGCAATGGTATATGATAAATAGTAGTAGTCCACCTGAGGTCAAGTCGAGTTGTCAACACGTATTTATTCCTCAAATTATTTTTTTCAATTATCAAGCATTTATTTATTTTTTTCTCCCTTTCATTCCCCCTTCCCCCAAATGTAAAGTAAACAAAAACAAACAAATATAGTTGAGAAAATCAGATTCTCATATTGGTCATGTTACTATCGACATTAGTCTTATTACCTCTCTGTTCATGTGATGTATAGCATGCTTCATTATTAGTCCTCTGGAATCATAGTTGATCAATGCTCAACAAGCCTTTATTAAATATTTTCTATGGGCTCGGCACTTAAAATTTCTTCCTTCTTGGATTGAGAGAAGTTGATTTACCCAGGACAGAAGGAAATTATGTCACTTGCAGTAATTGTAATTGTTGACCTTTAAAAAATGTTTTCTTTGTTTTACAAATTTCATAAGAAGATGGTATCCTTTCTTCATTGACTTTTCTTGACTCTTTGTGAAAAGGAAATATATTTTATGTACCACTGATCACTGTTGAGTATGGGAATATTTTTATAATACATTTATAATCATTATAATTATTGCAAGTTGCAGCTAATTTTCTTGTGATTTTTGAAAAGCAAATCAGAAGATAATATATAGAAATATTCTCATTCAGCATCTCATACAATAATCTAAAATTTGATTGTCATTGTTGGCTTGAGATATAATATTGGTTTTCTAAATCCAGTCTGAGCTATTGCAACTCAGATAAATTGTCTCTTCTATAATTTTGTTTCTGTTTGTCCCCAGTGGAGGGGGGGCAGTTTTACATTGTCTAGAATGAAGGCAAAGCAAAAAAAAAATTGATATTGGAATATACTTCAGCATTTATGTTTTGTTATATCTATGTTGAATATTTGAAGAGTTTGTTGGGGGTAAGTTAATGAAGCCCTGATTGTGAAGACATGACTGAAGGAGCTGGGGACCTGTCAAGTTTTCTTAATCTTCAATCCTCGAACAGGGTTTTTCAGCAATCCACTCTGTCCTGGAAAGAGCTCATTTATCTTTCAAACTGATGTGAAACATTTGTAAACTAGTTGTAGTAGCAGCCGCTGCAGCAGCAGTCATGGTGGTGGTAGAGGTGGTGGTGGAGGTGGTGGTGGTGGTGGTGGTGGAGGTGGTGGTGGTGGTGGAGGTGGTGGTGGTGGTGGAGGTAGTTGTTACTGCTGTTGCTGTGTCACCTTTGTTTTTGACGAAGACCAGTGATATCATGGGGTGATAATCTTGACTTTCTCACGAATTAGATTTAAGTGAGGCAGTAGTACAAAATCATTAGCCTCACTCTCCCAGAGCAAGTCCAGTGGCAAGACAATATATGTCATTTTTGCTACTCTTATGGATGTGCTTTAAATTACATTCATAAATTATTAGTGATTTGGAGTATTTTTCTTAAGATTATTAATAGATTGAATTTCTTTTCCTAATAATTGCTGGTTCATAATCCTTAGACCATTTATTGATTGTGGACTGACTCTTATTCTTATAATTTAAATAAATTCCTTACATATATTAGAAATGACCTTTTCTCAGAGAAACTTGCTGCAAAGTTTTTTCCCCCCAGCTAATTTTTTTTTTCTAAACTTAGGTGTATTGTATTTGTTTATGTGGAACTTTTTTCATTTTGTGTAATCAAAGTTATTCATTTTACCTTCTCTGATTCTCTGTTTCTTGTTTAGTTATAAACTCTTTTCCTATCATACATCTGAAAGCAATTTTTTTTCTTGTTTCTCTAAATTTGTTTATAACATGAAATTTTATATCTCAGTCACATTTGTATGTTGCTTCTCTTGGTAGAAGGTGTAAGATGTTGGTCTAAAGTTGGTTTTGCTTTGTCTTTGCCCAAAATAATCCTATTTTGGTGAAGAAGGGGTTAAGTTGAATGGGCATCCTGTGGCATGCTGGAAACCAATTCTCTCCAGGGTTCTTCTCCCCAGCTAACAGTCTTCCTTATGTTTTGAAGAGTGGTCAACAATATGTAGCTTTTCCTACTTATGATATCCTCCATCTTCCTCCTATCTTCTGTTTGCCTTTTTTCTTTTTCTGTGTCTCAATATGCCCTAAGCCACAGGAGTTTCTGCCATTCCTGCAGAACCTGACTGTCCTCTCATAGCTCTAAGAATCTTTCTTCCCTTTTGGTATTTATGGTCTCTAATATAGAGACTTAAACTTATCATTTCCAGAGGAGGTATGTCAGTCGTGTGGGGAGAATAAGAGCAAACAGCCTTGTGCTATGTTGTTATGAGACCTGGAGAAAGGCCTTCATTGTGTTGGGTGGATCCTCTGGGGAGGTTTCATGGGAAGATGTGGACAAGTTGATCTGTTCACTATTTGAGACAATGTTTGCTAGATGGAGGTTACAGATTCATTGAAGCTTTCATATGGACCCCTGCTGGCAGCATATGGTACTGCATGTCCATCAGACAACTGCGTGGCTGAGTCTCTTAACTTTCTTTACAAATCCTCTGTCTGGTAATGCTGACCTTGCGTGATACTTCTTTGCATGTTCCCCGTGATCTTCCACAGAGGAAATACGGCAGAGTTGTCACTCCCAAAAATAATGTATGCCATGTGAACATCTCTTAAATTTATGGCTTTTGGTTATACAAAAAATAATTGTTTTCTTCATGATTTGAAATACTAATCAAATTTTCTTAAAATTTGGATGGGTTTGAATAATATCACAAATAAAAGTGTTATAATCTATTTTTAACCTCTATTTTCTATATATATTTTGTAACTGAAATCTTTGAACTAGCAAGTATTTATCAGTGATCAGATGAACAGAGGGTTTCTGTTCTCTTTGAAATATTTATGGTTTAGCTTAAATGATGCCCCCTCTGTGAATCCTTTCCTGATCCCCTGTCATAGTAATCCTTTTCTCTGCTGATCTCTTAGGACACTTTGTTTTCATCTTTCCTGAATTCTTACCAGATTATGATTTCTATTGATTCGTAACAGTTATTTTAATATCTTTCATCTTCCTAACTACTTTAAAATATCATCAAAGGGCATTTCATGAGAACATATTTTTGTATATAGTATAGTACCATTGTGCTCCTTAGTTCTGTGTTTGTTTGGTTGAGATGCTATCAGAAAAATAGCTATTTGGATTACATGCCTTGATGGCATTATAGCAAATGATTCTTTAGACCATTTTGTTCTTGTTTATTCTGAAATAATTCTATACACCTGATCAACTTGTGACTTTTTTGAGTTAAGTTTATTGATAGATTTTATTTTGACACAAGAATCCACACAAACTCTCTTATAAAATCCATTAGATGAAAACAAATCATTTTATCTCATCAATAAACAGGAGGGATACATCCTTTAACTTTGACAATGTATTATTAAAATTTGTTACTGTTGTATTTGATTAGAATTTTGTTGCCTTTCCTAGTTGACTTTATTTACAATGGATTACCCTTCATTTCCCATATCGGCTTTTATGCACATTTTGTGCACAACATTGAGCATTTAGAGCCAAGTTTCATTTTATTATTTGTAACATATTTTGTTATTTTTACACCTAAGGGTATTTAGTATTGTAGTGATGGTACTTAAACTTTGTTTCATAAGTAATATTTGTGGTGATGGTGTTTATTTGCCAAGGTAAAAACCTCCTTTTAAAATAGGTAATTTGTTCCTGAGTAATGAAGAAAAAATGATCTTGGAATTCTTATAATAATTTAGAAATTTAGCTTCTGCTCATTTTTTCTTACGATTTATTTTCATTCTCCTTCCATAGTTGTGAATTTTTATTCTTTCTTTTATCTGATGTATTATATGTGTTTTGTAAAGGTGACCCTTTAAGATTACTCTTACAGAATAAAGAAATGAACTGAATTTTCTAACATTGTAGGAGAAGTTATTTTTAGCCATTGGTATTTCAAGTTGGAACACTTCATTCTGCTGTGCGTGTTAATGAGTCATCTGGAGAAAATGGGCTGCCTCTTGCTTTTAGAAACAGTCTGTAACAAATAATAATAAGCCAAACACTGTGGGAGAGTTTCTGTTAAATAACCAAAACTTCAAATAGAAAACTTTTATTTAAAATGCTTTTTAATGCCCACATGTACAAATACAAACAAGGAAAGTGAGGGGGGCATGTGCGTGGATATCTTTATCTAATGTCAAAAAACCTCTATCAAAGAACAATGATTTTTCTTAAAAAGTATTTTTATAAGAGTGTAATGGAGGTCCATTGTATCAGTTGCAAATGTGAAAATAATAAGACTCTTAGTATTAAAAGCTCTGTAAAATTACATTATTGGCAGCATTCAGACTAGAGTTCAAATTCTGATCATAAGTATTATTAGTCTGGCTATGGAATTTTTATTCTAGCCTGTCAATGGACAGGAAGATTGTTCTGATAATTAACTTGATGTTTTTCAAAGTGACTATTTTCTAAAGAGATTACTTTTTTGAACATCTTATTTCATTTTAAATTTTGTACACATCTCAGTTAGGTGGTACAGTGAGTAGAGTGCCAGGTATGGAGTCAAGAGGACTTGAGTTCAAATTTAGCCTTAGATACTTACTAGCTATGTGAACCTGGGCAAGTCACTTAACCCTGTTTGCCTCAGTTTTCTCATCTGTAAAATGAGCTGGAAAATGGCAAACCAGTCTACTATCTTTGCTAAGAAAATACCAGATGTGGTCACAGAGAGTTGGAAATGACTGAATGTTGTTGAAAGTACTCAACAACAACACATCTCTCATATAAGTCCATTCACCTGTAATATGACCACCCTAGTTTAGACAGTCATTGCTTTTTGCCAGGAATATTTGCAATAGCCTTCTGTTTGGTCTCCCTGTTTGAAGGCTCTCCCTAATGCAATCCATCCTCTGCTCGGCTGCCATAGTGATTTTCTGAAAACCTAACTCTAACCAGGCCCCTTCTCCAGCTTAGTGATCTCTATTGGCTTCTTGTTGCATCCAGGTCAAATTAGACATTTAAAGATCTTCTTAACCTGACCTCTTTCTACTTTTCACCTTTGTTTCACCTTACTCCCTTCCATGGCACTCTATACACAGTCCAGATAACTTGTCTTATTTGGGGCAACTAGGTGACACTGTCCATAGAGAACTGAGTCTGGAGTCACGAAGGCCTGAGTTCAAATCTATCTTCAGACACCAGCTATATGACTCTGTGTAAGTAACTTGATCTCTGTTTGCTTCAGTTTCCTCATCTGAAAAATGAGAGCAATAATAGCATCTCCCTCCCAGGGTTGTTGTGAGGATCAATTGAGAGAATATTTATAAAGTGCTTAGCATAGTACCTAGCACACAGTAGATACTAAATAAATGTTAGCTGTGATGATGATGGCAACAACTTGCCATTGTTCACATAAGGCGGTCCATCTCCAGTCTTTGCACTTTTTCACTAGTTGGCATCTGTGCCTGGCATATTTTGCCCTCTCACCTCTGCCTCTTAGTTTCCCTGAGTTTGAGACTCAGCTCAAATTCTACCTTCTATAGGAGGCCTTTCCTGGTTCCCTCAACTGCTAGTGACTTTCCCTTTCTGGTTACCATAGTCAACTTTGTATATATCCAATTAACTAGATGTTGTATGATCCTTTGAGTTGGGCTTGCTGTTTGTCCTTCCTTTGTATTCTTAGTCCTTCCCTGGTGACCAGCACATAATCAGCACTTTGGGAAGTGTTTGTTGTCTGACTTGATTTTGAGCATATTGTTAAACTTGGCAAATCGATTAAGTCTTCAAAGGGCATATAATCTAGTCATAGCAAAGTATGAGATCTCATGTAAAATGGAAATCCTGTTTAATCTCACTTCTCTCTCAAGTGTTAGCTGGGAATATAGGGTAGAAATATTTTACCCTCTTAGTGTGCTAAATAAATCCAAAAAGTCTTTTTAAGGTACAGTGGCCAAGTCACCATTGACTACAGTCTACTTTGTCTAGTGAAAAGACAGTCTACAGTCATGACCTAGATGAACACACTTCATTCAGCAAGTACCTTTTATGAGCCTTTCATTTGTCTTGTGCTGTCAGGGCTATAACAAAATGTAGCCTTAATGTTATGTATTCCCTCATGTATTCGCTAGGGGTTCATGGAAAGACTGGGGGGTAGGTTCTCAATTTTTTTTCCAGAATTCTGGAATTTTGGCTTTTGGTCACAGAGGCCTACTAGTAAACAGGCGGGTTTGTGCCTTGGTATCTTTAATACCTATATTTGTCATTTAAAAAAAATATTCTTTGGTCAGTGGGAGTCCAATTCTTTTTAGTTTATATTACATTGAGGAACAATGATCATACCAAATTGTGGTGTAAAAGGCGATAATAAAATGTAGAAGAAAAAACAGACATTAGTCCTACATCAGAAGTAGCTTATTTTTATTTTTTCCTTCCTCCTCCTTCTATGTAAATGGACGTTTAATAAGTTCAAAAGGGACCAGGTGTCTGTGGGCTTTGATGTTTTGCTACTAAAATTTTCTAGCACTAGCATTTAGAAAAACCTGCAAATGATCGTATGTGGAGAAAGTTACATTACATTTAATGTAAATTAAAATTCTGAAATAATGAGGAAAATGCACCAACACTAGTTAAGAATCAGTGTAGGATATCTAGGGCCAACAAGAAGGCATAAAAATTTTGAATTGTGGACAAGCATATGTACTTGGAATCACTATTCAGGGCCAGCTAGGTGGCGCAGTGGATAGAGCACAGGCCCTGGAGTCAGGAGGACCTGAATTCAAATCCTGTCTCAGACACATAACACTAGCTGTGTGACTCTTGGGCTAGTTACTTAACCCCAATTGCCTCACTCCCCCAAAAAATAAAAAAATAAAAAAAGACTATCCAGAATACTTTTGGAATTAGAGGGCTTTACCTTTTATTTATTCTGCTTTTATATTAGGTCAGTATTCATTTCTAGTATTGGTGATTCGTGTCATATGTTCTGCTTTTGAAGTTAGTTTAAATCACAAATGATTATTGTCTTCCAGGCATTTCCAAGCTTTCTCTTTTCTGTTTCTTTTTTGAGGTTTCTACTTTTCTGTCAAAAAGTTGATTTTGATAGGTTTTTGAATTTGAAATTTTGGGGTAAACATTTGGTAGATTCTGATATTTTCAGTGTTTCACAATTTTGGCAAATTGTTTTAATCAAAATAGATTTTCTCTTTATGATCTAAAGTAGCTTGATGCTTGTATTAACTGCAACCTAACAATCACCATTTACTATAAAACCATTGACATTTTACACTTGTTTGCCATAGTGATCAGTGAAAAATGTCATGTGTTGGATCATGCTTATTATATAATTTGGATTTCACCAAAATTTTCTTGTTAGATTTTTTAAAATAAATTTATTTGTAGTTTTCAACATTTACTTCTACAAGATTTTGAGTTTCAAATTTTCACCCGACCTCGCCCTCCCTCCACTGCAAGATGGCATGCATTCTGAATACCCCTTCCCCTAGTCTGCCTTCCCTTCTATCTCTACCCCCTTCTCTTATCCGCTTCCCCTTCTGTTTTCCTGTAGGGCAGGATAGATTTCTGTACCACATTTCCTGTATTCCTTATTTCCCAGTTGCATGTGAAAACATTTTTTAAAAACATGTGTTTTTAAAACTTTGGGCTCCAAATTTTCTCCCTTCCTCCTTCCCCACCCACTCTCACTGAAAAGGCAAGTTACTCATTATAGGTTATACATGTGCAGTTATGCAAAACACTTCCATAGTAGGCATGCTGTGAAAAACTAACTCTATTTCCCTTAATCCTATCCTTTCCCCCCATTTATTCTGTTCTTTCTTTTGACCCTGTCCCTCCTCAGAAGTATTTGCTTCTGATTACCCCCTTTCAAGAATGCTTGAAAGTCCCCTATTTCACTGAATGACCATTTTTTCCCCTGAAGGATTATGCTCAGTTTTGCTGGGTAGGTGATTCTTGGTTGTAATCCTATCTCCTTTGCTCTCCGGAATATTATATTCCATGCCCTGCAGTCCCTTACTGTAGAAGCTGCTAAATCCTGTGTTATCCTGATTGTGTTTCCACAATACTTGAATTGTTTCTTTCTGGCTGCTTTTAATATTTTCTCCTTGACCTGGGAACTCTGGAATTTGACTACAATATTCCTAGGAGTTTTCCTTTGGGGATCTCTTTCAGGAGGAGATTGGTGGATTTTTTTTCAATTTCTATTTTGCCCTCTGGTTTTAAAATATCAGGGCAGTTTTCCTTGATAATTTCTTGAAACATGATGTCTAGGCTTTTTTTTTTTGATCATGGCTTTCAGATAGTCCAATAATTTTAAAATTCTCTCTCCTGGATCTATTTTCCAGGTCAGTTGTTTTTCCAGTGAGATATTTCACATTGTTTTCTAATTTTTCATTCTTTTGGATTTGTTTTACAGTGTCTTGATTTCTCATAAAGTCACTAGCTCCCAATTGTTCTATTCTAATTTTGTTTTGTTTTGTTTTTTGGGGTTTTTTTTTTTTGACTAGGCAATGGGGTTAAGTAACTTGCCCAGGGTCACACAGCTAGTGAGTGTTATGTGTCTGAGGCCGGATTTGAACTCAGGTCTTTCTGACATCAGGGTCGGTGCTCTATCCATTGTGCCACCTAGCTGCCCCTCTATTCTAATTTTTAAGGAAGTATTTTCTTCAGTAATCTTTTGGACTTCCTTTTCCATTTGGCCAATTTTGCCTTTTAGGGCGTTATTCTCCTCATTGACTTTTTGGACCTCTTTTGCCATTTGGGTTAGGCTGTTTGTTTTTGTTTTTTTGGGGGGGGGGGTGAGACAATCTAGGCTATTTTTTAAGGTGTTATTTTCTTCAGTATTTTTTTGGGTCTCCTTTAGCAAGCTGTTGACTTGTTTTTCATGATTTTCTTGCATCACTCTCATTTCTCTTCCCAGTTTTTCCTCTACTTCTCTTACTTGCTTCTCAAAATTCCTTTTGAGCTTTTCCAAGGCCTGGGACTGATTCATATTTTCCTCGGAGGCTTTGGGTGTAGGAGCTTTGACTTTGTTGTCTTCTTCTGGTTGTATGTTTTGATCTTGTCACCAAAGTAAGATAATATAGTCTGACTGTTTTTGCGCTGCTTACTCATGATCCCTGCCAGTTACTTGAGTTTTAAACTCTTTGTTAAGGTAAGAGTCTGTTTCCAGTGTGAGGAATGTACTGTCTCAAGCTTCAGGGGTTTGTACAGCTGTTTCCAGAGATACTTCTAGGGACCTGTAAATTTTCAGTTCTTCCAGGTTGCTATGGTAAGGGGCAAGGTGTTTCCTCTCCACAGCCACAACAAGCTCCACCACACCAGCGCTTCTCCTTGCCCTATGAATGCCCCTCAGAACTGTGACCCAGATCCAAGCACAGGCAGAGCAAAGAGATTCCTGCAATCCCCCTCTGATCAGCCACTGGATTCCCCCTCAGTCTGTGGGCCAAAAGCTCAGGAGGACTGAGACCTAGCTTCTCTTTCACCGCAGACACAGATTTTTCCCACTGACCTTCTAAGTTGTCTTTGGCGTTGAGAAGTCTGGAAACCACCACAGCTGCCCGCAATTCAGCCCTCTGAGGCCTGCGTCAGGGTCGCTGTGGCCTGTGCACCCTCCTCTCCCCACCTGGTGCGATTTACCTTTCCAATCAACCATCCAGGTTGTCTTGGGCTGGAAATTTGCTTCACTCTGTCTTTTTGTGGGTTCTGCTGCTTTAGAATTTGTTTAGAGCCATTTTTTGACAGGTATTTGGAGGGGTTTGGGGGAGAGCTCAAGCAAGTCACTGCTTTCACTCTGCTGTCTTGGCTCTCCCCTCTTGTTAGCTTTTTGAAGAGGCCGTGGTGCCTAATGGGAAGAATGCTTAGTTCAGTCAGGAGAGTCAGGTTCGAATCTCACCTCAAAACTTTACTGGCTAAATGGCCATGATCAAGTTGCTTCACCTTGGTAAGCCTATTTCCTCATCACGATCATAAAATGGCAATATTTAGCTTACAGGGCCAATGTGGGAAAATACTTGGTAAACCTTAAAGCAGGCCTACACAACTTGGAGGCCACACCAAAAGATTGGATTAGGGAGGGGGTGCAGGGTAGTGAAGACAGGGAAAAATGTAGAGGAAGTCCTTTGGTCTTCAGCAAATGGCAGTGAGGGGCTGCAAGTTGTGCAGGCCTGCCTTAAAAGTATTTTACCAATATAAGGTTGAAAAAGACCATGCATTTATTTTTTCTTAACAATCACTGTTGTCAGATAGAATTAAAACACTTCTGCTTTTTGTAGAGATGTAAACTCTTCCCTGCAGGCCTTTCTTTACCATGTACCTTTGGAGGACCTGGGATATTCCCCAGATGTTTTGGATTTCAGAAAATCTGCAGTGCTTTTCTTGGGGAGTTTTTCCTTCTAGTATTAGAAAAGATGAAATAAAATACCTATGAAATATTCAGATTTTTTCTATATGAGTTTTAGTGCATGTTGCCATAAAGACATAAGATATAAAAACACCACAGCTGAAAGACTTTCAGGACTCTGGGGTTGTAAGATGAAATATATCGAAGTGAAAATTATGTTAACATTAGTGGGAAATACTCAGATTGTGTATCAAATTGAGGTTCGAATGGAGTGGTCCGTCAGCTCACGTTTATTAAGGGCTTGCCCTGTGCTAGTCACTGAGGATACCAGAAAAACCCCAAAACCTCCAAACGGGACCCCAAATGACTCAACAACATCACAAAACCAGACAGAGGATTTTCTCTTTGGTCGTGGAGGTAATGGGGGGCCACTGGGGTTTATTGAATACGTGTGTGTGTGAGTGTGAGAGTGATGTGGTTGGGTTCGTGTTTTAGAAAGACTACTTTGACAGAGATTTAGAGCATGGATTGAAGTGGACAGAGATGAGACGGGGAGACCAAACCCACAGGCTATTACAGTAGTCCAGGTGTGAGATTATGAGGGTATGATGTAGAAAGAGAGAGAGGGACACGTGTGAGAGATGTTGTAAAGGTACAAATGACAGGACTTGACAAGTGTGAGGAATCCAGGATGACGTCTAGGTTTTGAGCCTAGATGACTGTTACAATTTCATGGTTTTATGTATTGTGTCAATCATTAGAGTAGTATAAGTAGCAAATTTGTGTGTGATATTTTCAAATATAGTGATAAAAATTGGACTTAATATACTGTCCATTTATACAACATTTTTATGAAGCAGTTTGATTTTTTCCCCCCATCAAGTGAGAGGTGTTATAGAAGTTCTGCACTGTATTGTTTCAAGAACCTGTGTTAAATTCTTTGGTTTTTGGCATCTTTGGCATATGTTCCTAGTAGTGATATCACAGAGTCAGAAAGTATTATGCTTCATAGACTTCTCTAGTACTATAAGAAATTATTTTCTGGAATTTTCTACCAGTAGTGCATTAGTGTGCTGGCATTTCTAGGGCCCTTTCATCATTTCCTGTTTTCACCATTTGTAGTCTCAAGGGTGCAAGGTTAAATGTAAAGGTTTTTAAAAAAAATTTTAACTATTCTTATTATTTTGAATTGGAAATTTTGTCATATAGTTATAGACAATTTGCATTTCTCATTTTGAAAATTCCCTCTTTATATTATTTGACCACTTACCCTTTAGGGAATAACTTTTAAAAAAAATGCAGTTCCCTATATAAATTGTAGACATCAGAACTTCCTTAGAGATATTTACTACAAATATAGTCACATTCAAAAGTTTCTTTTGTTCTAGTTGCATTGATTTTTTTCAAACCAGTACCAAAGAGTTTTAATGATTACTACTTTATAATATAATTTGAGATATGATAAAGTCAGTATGATAAAACCATCATTCCTACTTTAAAAAAATGAATAATATTATTTTCCTTGAGCTTTTATTTCTCAAGATGAATTTTGTTAATATTTTACTTAGTTCTATAAAGGAAGCCCTCAGTTGTTTGATGAGTATGGCCCTAGATCTATGCATTTATTTAGATAGTATCATCATTATTATTATTGATGTGACCCAACTATGAGTAATAATCAATCCTATATGAATTCCTTGAGAGCAGACTGTTTTTTTTATTTGTGTCCCCAGTGCTAATCACAATGCTTTGCGTGTAAGACTAACTTACTAAATGCTTTATTCAGTCATTCAATGTGTGTCCAATTATTTGTTTCTGTTTTTCAGTTGTATACACATAATTCTTGAGTTTACCTTGATACACTCCATATTTTGTGAATTTTGTAGTTATCTTGGATGGCTTTGTCGGGGGGGAGGGGGGGAAATCTACTTTCTGTCTTGTGTAAGGACTATATAGAAAATGTCATTTTGTGTGTTTATTTTCTAACTTGTTACTTCTGAAGTTATTGGGCTTTTTTTAATTTCAAATATTTTCTAAGGAAAACATACTGTTGGCAAATAAAGATAATTTTACCTCTTATTTCTTCAATTTGTTTTTCTTCTATTTCTATAACTAATCTTTCTATATCTATTTAAAATTTATTTGTATTTAAAATAGTGTTGTTAGCAGTGGACGTTCCCGCTTTACCCCTGATCTTATTGGAAAGGCTTCTATATAGAAGTTACAAGTATAAAATGCATGCTTATATAATATACTATAAGCATACTTATAAATAATGCTATATATATTCTATATAAGTAATACTAGCTCGTTATATAGATGAGCTATCTATTGATATCTATGATATCTATTATATCAAAGGAAGTCCTGATTATTCCTCATATAAGTTGTTAATATAAGGCAATATTATATTTTGTTGAAGGATGTTTTTTTTGCATCTACTCGTTTTTGTAAGAACTATTTATTATTATTAATATGGAATATTTATAGTTTTCCTAATGTTGAACCATTTTTGTATTCCTAGTATAAATACAGCCTGGTTATAGTGAATATTAATATTAATATATTAGTAATATTAATATATAAATATATTAAACCCAATTGCCAATATTTCATTTAATATTTTTGTATTAATATCCATCATTGATACTAGTCTATGGTTTTTATTCTCTGCTTTATCTCTTCTTTATTTTGAGTATCAGGAACACATTTTTCTTATAGAATATAGTAAGGTATATTTTATTTTTGTTTTTTTACTAACACTTTATGTAAAGATGAGTTAATTGAGCTTTAAGTCTTTGATTTAAATTTGTTTCTGTGACCATCAGAGAGTTTTTTCTTTGTGAATTCATATGTGAATTTGTAAGTTCATGAATTCAGTTTAGGAGTTAATTTTCAATTTCTTTTTCTGAGATTGAGTTGTATGTATTTTACTCTTTAATTTTGGTACATCATTTCACATTAAGTTTTTAGGGTTTTTGCATATAACTTATAATATTTTCTAACAATTTTTGTTTTTTATTTGTTGTATTTTCCTTTTAATTTTTTATTTTGGAAAATAAGTAGATCAAATTAATGTATCTTATTAGTAATTTAGATGTAACTTTTGTTTTTAATTATTCTTATAATCATTTTTATTGTATTCAATTTTAATTCTTTAACTTTAATGTTTTTTGTTTTTATATTTGTTGTTGTTCATTTGTTTAGTTGTGTCTGATTCTTCATGACCCCATTGACCGTAGTATACTAGGCCCCTCTATCCTCTAGTACCTCCTGAAGTCTTTCCTAACTCATGTTCATTGCTTCTGTGACATTATCTGTCCTCTGCCATCTGCTTTTCCTTTTGCCTTCAGTCTTTCCCAGCATCAGAGTCTGAGTAGTCTGAATTGATTTAAGTATTGACTGATTTGGCCTTCTTGCTGTCCAAGGGACTCTCAAGAATATTCTCTGCGGCTCTTGGCCTTCCTTATAATTCCAACTCTCCCAGCCACCACAGCTTTGACTATATGGACCTTTGTCAGCATGGTGATATCTCTGCTTGTTGTCCTGATTTACCGTAGCATCCCGTCTAAGGAGCAAATATCTTTTAATTTTGTGGATGTAGTCACAGTCTGTAGTGGTCTTCCTCTTTTTGCCAGGAAGTTAATAGGACCAGTTGTCATAAACTTGTTTTTTGTTTTTTGTTTTTTTAATGGTGAGCTTCAAGCCATTCTTTACACTTTCTTCTTTCACCCTCATTAAGAGGCTTCTAAATTATTCACTTTCTGCCAATGGAGTAGTCACATCTGCATATATGAGACTTCTGTTATTTCTCCTGGTCACATTAGTTTCATCTTTTTATTTGTCTAATCTAGCATTTCACATGATGTATTCTGTGAAATGAATAAGGTGACAGTATGTAACTTTTCCTCACTCCTTTCCCAATCTTAAACCAATCAGTTGTTCCATGTTTGGTTCTAACTGCTCCTTCTTGACCTGCATACAGGTTCCTCAGGAGACAAGATGGTCTGGTACTTCTATCTCTTTGAGGACTTGTGCATTTTGTTGTGATCAGTGTAGCTAAAGGGCTTTACTGCAGTCAGTGAAGCAGAAGTAGATGTTTTTCTGAAACTACTTAGTCTCAAGACGTGGTCTCTAGTTTTTTTGCGTCTTTGAAGAACCAACCTGCTCCTCTGGTAATTCTTAGTTCACGTTTTGCTGAACCCTAGCTTGCAGAATCTTAAGCATAAGATTCTGGCACGTGAAATGTGTGTGATTGTTTGGTAATTTGAATGTTGTTTGGCATTGCCCTTCTTTAGGACTGGGATGCAAACTGATCTTTTCCAATCCATTGTCCTCTGTTAAGTTTTCCAAATTTGCTGGTATATTGAGTGAAGCACTTTAACAGCATCATTATTTAGGATTTTAAATAGCCCAGCTGAAATTCTGTCACCTCCACTAGCCTTACTATTAGCAACACTTCCAATGGTCCGTGTCTCTTCAGGATATATGCTTTAAGGTTATTAATGCATTGTTTTGTAGTCCAGTGTATTCATGATATCTTCCCTCAAGTGATATAACTTGCCAAGCATCCATGCCTTCCGATCTTATGTGAGTCTTGTTCACAGCCTCCCAATGTGAATTATCCTTCCAACACGAAAGAAGAAATCAAATATTTATTAAGAGCATGCTATGTGCCAGGCACTGCGCTAGTAGCAGGTTATGCTAGGTGGTTCGGTTTTTCATTGTCTTATAATTACCAATACCAATGACACACATAGTATTTCCATCAATTTTTTGTCTCTCACTCTCCCTATGTGACCAGACCTTTTTTTTCCCCCCTTGGTTGTTATATTTCTCTTATGACATTAGTATTCATTCATGGTTTAGAATCAAATGTTAAGTGCTTTTACCTGTGAATACAATTCATTAACCCATTTAGTATAACAAAGCTTAAGTTGCATGTGATATGCCTCTATTCTATTTAGTGAAGAAAAATACAAACCTAATGCTTGGACTTTAAATATATATATATATATACACACATATATATATATATATTTAAGCAGAATTTATTTTCTTGTTTATCATTTTATTTTCTATAGTGAATCTGATTACTATATGTTAGAAAAACAGTCAATTCTTCAAAAATCAGTAAGAAAAATGAAATTTTGGACATTTTGGAATAGCACAGAATTATCAGAGAACATATTCATAAAATTACCTTGCCAATGAAATTAAATGTAGACGTTCTAGTAATGTCTTTAAATCACCATCCTTAGGAGCTGATATTTTAACCTTAGTTTTGAATGACTGTTACTTTTCCATCTTGTTTTAATATACTTAAATAGAAACACATGTGGGAAATGCTCTTTTGGCTTTTATCAAACTGACATTTAAGTGCATTTTTTCAACCTCACTAACATTTGTGGTAAAAGATTTCAAAGCTATGAATCTTGAAATTTGCCTATGCATTTTCTTCTTTCCTATATTAACATTTGGTGTTCATAAGTATAACCTGTTTGGAATTAGTGATTCTTTTTTCATATGCTGTTTGCTTGAATGAGGTGGTTAAAGAAGAACTTCATGTGGAATCCTCATTTGCAGTTGTAAATACTTCCAAGAAGAGCCATCATTTCCCCAGCTTCAATGGAAAGATTCAAATCACGTATATTGAAGAGTACTATCTGCTATCTTTCTGAAATACTTAGAATTGTTTGCACTATTAATTCTGTATTGTAGCAAATTTTAAGCACAAAACTAAACCCTTTGGTCCTTTTCTTTAAGCTTTGGGTGCTCAGAGCTTTCATTTTTTCTAAAAGCCATGAGGGAAGGAGTGATTTTTAGTAGCTACTGAAGTGAAAAATGAATATATCTCTAGCAAAGGCTAGGAATGCTAGGACATCTTAAAATAAGGTTTAACTCTTATAATTATCATGTTCCTCAGACTTTATTTTTCAGCATCTTCTTTACCTCCTCATCCTCCCTATTTCTCCCCATCAAGGAAGCGTCAGTTATGTTAGGCTATGAGCTAATTTCAGAGAGTGAGAAAAAGTTCTGAGATAGTAATGTGAAATCACAGAATCACTTGTTTTATTTCTATCTTAAGCAGAAATTATATCCTCAAAAATAATATACTAGAATACTAATTCTTTATTACTAAACTAGATCTCTTCTATTGTAATTTCATCTCTCATTCTGCCCCCCCACCCCTAAAATACTTGTATCATAGAAGTAAATTGGCTTCAAATGTCTTAATCAAAAACTTCATTTGTTAATAACAATTTAATTTTGTAGCTCTTTTAAGATTTATAAAACCTTACAATGTATCAGTGATGTAGATAGTAAATATTTTACTTATTTTCAATTTATAAATGTTGAAACTCATACTCTTACATGTTAAATTACTTACTCAGGATCACATAACTAGTAAATGTGTAAAGAATGATTTGAACCTATGTTAACTTGTTTGAACTGCTTCTTCTAAACTTCAACTTTTTCTTAAAGTAGTCTTTCATTGTTTTGTATGTGATGTTTAGAGTTCTTCCTTATCAAGTCAAGTTCTCTCTTCTTCACTTTGACTTTACATATTTGTGTCTTAATCATTTTGGGCAATAAGTGTCTTTTCACTTATAAAATTAATGCAGTTATTCTTGACTTGCTTATTTCAGAAAACATTTGTGAGTGTCAAATGCATTAATGAGAGAGAGAGGGAGAGTATGTGAATTACTGTTTCTTAAGTACTTACTGTGTGCTAGGAATTAAGATGGTTGTGGAAAGGCTTCCCGTGAAAGATGGAATTTAAACTGGGACTTTAAGGAAGCGAGGAGACAAAGGTAAAAAGGAACATTGTGTGCATGAGGTATAACCAATGAAAATTCCAGGAGTCAGGAGACATGCATATATTGTTTGAGGCAAGAAAGCCAGCACATGGCAGGAGTAGACATTAATTTGCTCCCTTGTTGCAAGATGCAATCAGTAGTTGAGATTTCCTACCTCCAACTTCTAAAGAGAAGGAGAAATTTTTCACTTTTTAAGCAGCATGATGTGACAGAGGAAAGGAATTTTCTAAGGAATCACTAGCTTTGGAAGTTTTCCCAAGATTAACCCCAAGTATGATGATTTGGTGACCAAACCGTGTAGACAGAGAAGGAGATTTTCTAAGCATCATACTTCTTAGAGAAAGAAGAGAATCACACTTTTATGTAGGCCACCCCTGAAACAGCAGAGCTAGAGCATGTCAACCCCTGATATTAGAGTGAGTTATTTGGACAGTACAGTTCTGATGGGAGTGTGGTTACCTGCTTAGCAGTTTCGAAGAGGGGGGCCTCCAGTGGGAGGGTTGTCCAAATCCCAGGAGGAACTATGAATTTTGGATGGGCTTTGTAGGATCATGTGGAAGAACTAAGGATTCACTGAAATATCAGAGTAGAGCCCTAATAGCATTTACAAGTTTAGTTCCTTTTGAGAGGAAATGTTGTTTGTTCTTTTTTTGGATTTTTTAACTGTTTATGGCTTTCTGAGAATCCTTTGCATCTTCTACATTTTCAATGTAATGAAATAATGCCTGTCCTACAGCTGATATTCATTTGTTACATTGAGCTATTTTATAGACACTAAATACTTTATTACCCACAGTAGTTTATATTTGGTGGTTTTTTTGGGAATAAACTCCCAAATGTAGTCACTGAGTCCACATGGAAAAAAAATATCCTTTTTCAGTCAATTCGCAACAGTGCCAAATTTTTGTGTACACAGAACCTTGGAGAACCCTGAGCCTCAGGTTATAAGTAAAATGTAAGTTTCTTGAGGGCAGGAACTGTTTGTTATTATTGTTTTGTATCCCAGACACCTCATCCGTTGTCTGATTAAGTGCTTAATAAAATGTTCATTGAATCAATTTAAAGCTCTTCCAAGTACTCATTTTTGGGCTCAATTCTTTGTCCATCTTCAGTGTGAGCACTGTTTGCTGCCTCTCTAGTGTACCTCTCTTTTATGTTTTTTGTATAGCCAAGTATTTTTCTATGTATTTGCCAAGGATTTCACTGGGGAGACTTTATAATTCTCCAAGTTTGATGTTATTAGTTAGGTTATCATCTGTGAATGGACCATCACTATCAGTAGTAAGCCTTTTTCCTTTGAACTCTACAGGGTATCTTCCTTGACAAGGCCAAACACCTCAGATGAGCACGGCGTAGACCTGTTGTATTACTTTGTTTAATGTCAGTGCTCAGATTATTGAACAAAATTATCTGAAGTTATGTATGTAGTTAAAATTTCATATAACTTTACTGTATGTATATGAGAGGTATTAGTTTGAAGGGAGTCTCCAAGGTTCTGTTTTGTTAGTCCCAGTAAAACTCTTCTAAAGAAATGAACAAACAATACACTGTGGTATTTTACATTTTTTACCTCTCTCAGTCGGTTTGGGAACATAAAGTTGTATCTGCTGTTGAAAATTGATTGCCTATGGAGAGATGTCCTGCTTCCCTTCTTGCGCTTTCATCAAAGATTTCTATTGATGCATGAAGGGAGAAGTCTCAGAAATTTTAAAGAGATAAGAAAAGTCACATGGTTTGATATTTTTTGTTTTGTTGTTTTCTCTAGCCTTGTCCTCCCTTCGCTTCTCCTTTTAACAAAAATGCTGTTTCTTCATATTTGGTGTCTTTAAATCAATCCTTGTTTGACTTTCAAATTGTGTTGTTCTCTCCTGCTCCTTCTCCTCGTGGATTTCTTGATGTTTCTGATTCGGTTGCTAGGTTAATCTTCTTTGGTGCCAGGAACTGCCACTTGTTCAATTCAGTGAATACTGAGGTGATGAGTTCAAATGTGGGCATTTCAATATCATTGTTAGTAAGAAGAGATCACTCTGTAGGAAAATAAGTACATCAGATCCATTTTGAATTGTTTTGGGTTTATAAACCTTCATGTCTTCTGGTTTTTCCCTCCCCTTGCGAATGTTTGTGTAATAATCCAATTTAGCTCTATCTCTTTGGCAGGCTTTCAGTCTCTTTGAGAGCATGTCATTATTTTGTGATCAGCCATGTTTTGAAAAAAATATTTTTCTTTATTCCCAACTGAGTAGCCATTGACAGAAACAAACATTAAAACATGCAAACAGTAATAAAATAATCCATACCTGAAATTGCTCACTTGTTTTGTTTGTTGTGATACAGTACTGCTAGAGTTTATGTACTACTTGGATTAAAAAAACCTGGATTTGTGTTTTTGTTACCTTGAAGAATCAGAATAGGGTCTTTGTAGACATTTGATTTTATTAATTTATTTTATTATGTGTCTAGAGAGAGGGACAAACAGATGCAGAAAAAGTAAATTGTGTTATGTAGGGAATTCAGCAGTGAAATGATACAAACATGAAAAAGATGAATAGGCTCAAATACTCCGAAACTTAGTAAAATAAGTTATAGAACTTGTTTTACATCATTAACCTTTACATGCTCTTTTGTTTAGTATATAGCATCTGAGCCCTTGGGCCTTCTGGATTCCAATGTTTTCCCATCATGCCACTGTATATGGACCTAGCCTTAATGCTTCCCCCTGTTCTGCTCAAAAGATGTATATGCTATAGACATATTGAATAAATTAAATGAATGAAAGCACTTGCTTCTTAGCAGGCACTGTGTTAGTACTAGGTATTCAAATATAAGCAAGGAGGACCTGAAAAGATATTCCACTATTCTCCTATTATAATCTCTATAGATTGAGAGGTATCCTGGGGTGTTGGATGCGTGACTGTGGAATCACAAAGACCAGGTTTCAAGTACCATGTCTGGTACACATTGGTTGTGAACTGAAAAAGTCCCTTAAACTCTCAGTGTGTCAGGCATCGTTCCCAGACTCAGAGAAGATGCTGAACAGCATTGTTAGAGGCTGTTTCCTCATTAAGAGTCCTCTAAACCAATGGAGTCATGTGTCTAATCCCTTCTCTGATATATGTAGTATCCAGTAGACCTCAGGACAGCATCTTATTAGAAAAGCCCCCAAAAATCTGCCTCCAAGAGTCAGAAATAAAAATTCTCTTTGATTCTATTAATATTGACCATGTACATAATGTGATATAGTTGCTCAAGATGAACAGTTTGATAAACTTACGAACAAATTGAATCAATTTAATTTTCAAAGGCAGAAGAAAATGGCAATCTGGTTAGTTACTTGATTTGTCTTTTAGTTATGTAAGAAAATGAAAGCAGCTCTTGTTTTCTGAATTACTTCATAAATTTCTCTAAGGGTGCCCCCATTTATATACATTTTCCTTTCATTACTTTTGTGGCAACTGAATAATGCCAGCAATTTATGAAGAGTTCGTAAAGTTTGGTTTTGAAAGTATGAACGCAAACTGACTTTTGTCACAGGATACAGTAAGTGTCATATCTTTTTTTTTTTTTTAAGGCGGTTGGGGTTAAGTGACTTGCCCAGGGTCACACAGCTAGCTAGTAAGTGTCAAGTGTTTGGTCTGAGGCCAGATTTGAACTCAGGTCCTCCTGACTCCAGGGCTGGTGCTCTATCCACTGTGCCACCTAGCTGCCTCTCCTCTTATGTCTATTTTCTCTTTTTGGAACCCTGATTTCTAGCACATGGGCTAAGAGTTACTTCTTTAGAGAGTGCCGTGATGTACGGTCTTGAATAGCGCGTGAGCCTGTGCTTATTTTTGTAGTCCGTTATTAGTATCCTTCCTTCCCTGCAAATGCAGTTGTATTTTTTTTTTTATCCTTTCTGAGCAGTTCTTATTTACTTTCATGTACTGTGACTGGCAGATAATGTTCAGCTTTCCAAACTGGGCATACATGGATCCTGTGGGATGTTTGGTGTCGGTTTTGTATTTTTGTATTTCCATTACTAACTTCTTCAAACTCATTAAAAGAATATTGACCTTTCTTTTGTCACTCTGACTTTATAATCTGAAGAGTGATTGGAAGCATTATGAACTGTACAGTGTGTTTGAATGGCAAACAATAAATCTACCAACGTTCCTCTTCAGTTTGGCATATTGCCCTGTTCATCAGTGTTCATCTTAATAATCTTAATTAGTCCAATATGATAGTTAGCATAATTAAGTTTCTTTTAAAAATGTATCTCATGTTAAGAGTTACTCTTTGGCATTAATTTCAATTAGCAGTTTAGCCCTTGTCAACAAGTATTCAGAGCTCTTTTATTTTAGGGGAAATTTATTTGTTACTTGTCCTTTATCTCACAACTCAAAATGTATTTGTTAATAGGGCTGTACTATACAGAATTATTTTAATTATATTTGAGGTAGTGCTATGTTACTTTTGTCTTGAAAAAAAATTTACCACATGTAATGCTTAGGAAGTTTTGAGGACAACTTTAAAGTCCAATATTTTATTATTTTAGAAAAAATACTCTCATATTTAGTGACATGGAATAATAAAGAGTAATTAATACTTATTAGACAGCCCAGATTTGTTCTAACCCCAGGTAAGTATTACTTTTGGTGAGCTGTATGGAAACACTGATTATCTCCATTGTCACACTACGTAGAGAGAGCTGCTGCTTCCTCAGGGGAAGGTATGTGGGCTTAGGAGGAAAATTGGACCTGATAGGCGTCACTGAGATGAATCCAAGTACTGGATCAATGGCCCTTGATGGGTAGCTTTGAATATTAGTAGGTATATTCATACAAAGAAATACAGTAACCATGATGGGGAGCATAATGGAGAGTATTTGGTTATTGGTTGATAGAGGAAGAAACAGAAATGGTGTTGTTGTTGTGGTATTCTATAGACCTGTACTAAAAGGCAGTCGAAGTTTTTGGGAAAAGATCACAAGTCTTATTCAGAGGCATGAATGATATATATTAGATCAGGGTGAATGCACAGGGAACTCGCCCAATTAACTGAGATTTTAAAAAGAAATTATAGAAGATGAAGGCAAGGCTAGTTCACAGAGAATGAATATAAGAGAGTGGAATGGTCTTCTCAAAAGTGATCAGAATGATAATCTCAAGAAAGGTTTTTTAAAAGCCATATTGGGACAAAAAGATCAGAGGAAGGACAGGTCATTTGCTTGGGATGGATGGAATAAGAATAATTGACAACAAAGAGGAAGCAGATCTGCTCGATTCTAGTTTTGATTCTGTTTCTCAACAAATGAGAATGACCTTTACATCAAAAATGACTGATATCAAAGATAAGAAAGCAGAGAATAAGAGATTACAGGGCTACACTTGATGTATTCAAATCAACTTCCTAGATAAAACATCTAATATTTAAAGACTTGAAAGATATAATTACTGTCCACTAGAAATATCCTGCTTTAGATACTTATTAGTTGTGTGACTCTCAGAAAGTCTTCTACCTGCCTGAGTTCCTCTTTTGTAAAATGGAGATAACAACACCTATTTCCTAGGGCTGTTGTGAGGATCACTTGAGAGATTATTTGCAAAGCATGGGCAAACCTTAAAGCATTATGTAAATACTAGCTATCATTGTTATTATTATTTTAAGACAAATCATTAAAGAGATGTCCAGCATATATTTATGTAGGAAAGTGATGATTATAAAGAGACAGCACAGCCTTATCAAGAAGAAGTCATGCCATACTAAACTTACCTCTTTGGACAGTATTACTAAAGTAGTTGATAAGGGGAATATTGTGGATATAGTTTCCCTGGATTTTGGCAAGGCTTTTGATAAAATTTTTTATTATTCTTGTGGAAAAGATGTACAGATAGGGAATAGATGATTATACATTCAGCTGGATTGTTTGGTTGCTAATGGTTCAGTGTCTGTGTGGTATCCAGTGGATTGACTTGGATTCTGTGCTTATCCATATGCTGTGACTTGGTTAAAGATGCAAATGGTGTGCTCATCCAGTTTGGAGATGACACCAAGCTGGAAGGATAGCAAACACAGTGGAACACCTAAGATCCAGAAAACTTGAATAGCTGCAGTATTAGACTGGATCTGTTTAGGCAAAATTCAATAATGACGTGGCAAGTCAGTAGGTACTTGAGGATCAGAAAATCAACTTCATAAATATGAGAGGAGAGGAGATATGGTTAGACAACAGTTGTTCTGAAAAAAAAAAACTGAACATTTTTAATAAATTGCAACCTCAATCTGATATAGCAGCCAAAAACCCAAGGCAGTCTTCTTTAAGAGGGAGCATTGCTTCCAGAAGTAGAGAAGGAGGGATCCCGTGGGACTTCTCTTTCATCGGACTTCATCTGTGTTATTGTGTTTAGTATATTTAATTTAAACTTGAGTAACTTTAATTTAAGAAGGACATTGAAAAATTCAGGGCTAATATTCCAAAGACCAAGGTTGTTAAATGCCAACCCTGACACACAAACAAATGTGTGACTATTGACAAGTCATTTATCACTGGTCCCTAGTTTTAACTTATTAAAAATGAAGGCCTTAAACTAAGTGTTTTACAAGGTTCTTTCCTACTCAAAATTTCTACCATAACTCTATGAATTTTGTTATTGTTATTAAACATTCCATGTAATTAATTAAGGCCTTTATTTTATGCTTTCTTTTTATTTGTTGCATTTCCTTCACCTCTCAGAAAAGAATTGATTTTTTCTTTAAATATAATTATATAATAAATTTAGACTAATTCAAGCGAGCTCAGAACATTTCTGCTAATTGATAACCTGCCTAGTTAAAGGTATTATTTTTAGTTTTCTTGTTGCTCATATTTATATCCACTGCACACTTAAGAGCAACATACCGCCTTAGGATCCTGTACTCTGAGTGCAGTGTCTGGATAGATTAAAAAATGTAAAAGAATAATTTTTGAGAATTTCCTTTAAATTATTATCTGCCTTTTTTTTTTGCTTCTCATTAGAAGCAGCTGTCAAGAAATTTATTTTTACTAATATTTTCCCTCCTTTTTAAGCTAAGCTGCTTGCCATCAATTGAGGTAAATTGTCTGACATCAACAAGGTAGATAATTAGTAGTGTGGATATCTGGGAAAAGCAGGTGGAGTAATTTTGTTCTTTTTTTCTTAATTGCCTTCCCAGGGATAGTGTACTATGGCACGTATTCATACATTAGCTAAAATGCATTACAGAAATAAACATTCTCATATCTGTTCTTTCCTTTTCCAAGGTAGTTAAAATCAGAATATGAATTTATTTAACTGAATGGATTATGTGGTGGAGGTGCTAGTGGTTACAAAGAAAGTTGTAGAAATTGATGGATTAAAGTGACACCTCATTAGGGGTGACAGCCTGCCTTTTACACATTTGAAATTCTTAGGAACAAGTATGTGTATATGTCTTTCTATTACGGCTATAAAAAAGCTGTCTGCATTCATTCTCCCCACTACCTCTACTCTCACATAATTTTCAGCCATTTCAGTCTGGCTTACATCCTCATTACTCAACTGAATCTGCTGTCCCTATCATCCCCTCATTGCCATATCTGAGGCCTTTTTTGAGATCTCATCCTTCTTGTATACTCTGCAGGACTGGACATTGGTGACCCACCCCCACCCCTCTTTTCTTGGATTCTTCTTTTCTCTGCGAGTTTTTATGGCATTACTTTTCCTTGAGTTTTTGACTACTTCTTCTCTGTCTCCTTTGTGTTACTATCAGTGTCCATATCCCATCTTCTAACTTTCTTCTATCCCTCTGTGACTCTCTCCTTTCCCCTCCTCTCTTTTTTCCTTCCTTGCTTTATCCTCTCTTCTTCTCTCCCCTTTTCTCTTCTTTCCTCTATCGGTTGTCATGGGTTTAATAATTATCTTTATCTGGATAGCTCCCAAATATTTGTATCAAGCCCTAATCTCCCTCCTGAGGTCTATCTAATCTAGTATTGCCAACTTCTTCCGGTTGGACATTTAGAACCAAATGTCCCATAGACACCTTAAATTCAGCATGTCCAAAACAGGACTCATCTACTGCTCTTTAGCCTACGTCTTTTATTAACTTTCCTTTTATTGTTTCCATCATCATTCACAGTAACTTAGGTTAGCAAATTCAGAATCCCTTTTGACTCCTCACTAGTCTTTAGTCCATATATCCAGTCAGTTGTCAAATTCTGTTGATTTTCCCTTTATAATACTTCTCATCCTGTTCTCTTTATTCACAAGGTAGCTGTAAATTTCTATCTGTGCTCTCCATGCACTCGGGATAAGAGTGTGATTTAAAAGCAGTTTTTTTTCCTGATATAATCTTTTCTATAGACATGACATTTGTCATGTTGCTAGTCAGTCAATCAGTCACCAAGAATTTATTAAATGCTTACTATGTTCTGGGCCTACTGAGAATACAAATAGGAGCAAAAAGAAAGACTGGGTGTGTCCTCAAAGAGCTTCCATTCTAATGGCAGAAGACAACAAGTAAAAAGAAACTGAAAAAGGGCTATGTGAGACTCACCTGCCTGGTGAGAAAGGAAAAGATGGCTAGTCTGGGAATCCTTCTTTAGTGGAGGGTTTTCGTGTTCCATTAGCAAGTTTTCAGGGACCATTTTGAGTCACTCAGATGATCACCTGAAATTTCATCACCATGCTGGTTAAGTTTTTGATGCTCATCACTTTTTGAACTCCCTTACTTGCTTTTCCCCTCTGATTGGAGGGCTGGAGGGTAGAGTATTAAGCTTTTCTCTGAGCCCTGCTTTATAGAAAACTCTGAACTTTCACAGCTTTTCAGGCATCTCCATTTTTCATCAGTTGCACTTCTTCCTTTTGATTCCATGGAACATCAAGCCTTCTGTTCTGGATGCTCCCTATGTTGTCCCCCCCCCCCCCCCCAAGAGAGGAGGCATCGTCTTCTTCCATTCGACTGTAAAGGGTGGCTAGGTGGCATAGTGGATACAGTGCCAGGCCGAAACCAGGAAGACTCATCTTGTTGTCGTTTAGTAGTTCAGTGTACAACTCCTCCTGAGAAGAGATATCTTGCTGACTTCAGGCCCAGCACTGTATCCAGTGTGCCACTTAGCTGCCCTAAAGACTCATCTTCCTGAATTCACATCCAGCCTCAGACACTCAATGGCTGTGTGACCCTTGCCAAGTCACTTAACCCTGTTTGCCTCAGTTTGCTCTTCTGTACAATGAGCTGGAGAAGGAAATGGCAATCCATTCCAGTATCTTTGCCAAGAAAACCCCAAATGAGGTCGCAAAGAATCAAGCATGACTGAAACAATTCAACAGCAGCAAGAAAAATTATATTGTAAGCTCTTCGAGGGCAGAGACTGTCTTTTTTTTTGATTTGTACCCTGCAGTGCTTAGTGCAATGCCTGGCACTTAATAAATGTGTTGAATTGAGGTTCTGGGAGGAGCCATGACACCTCCGACGTGTGAATTTCTGGGCTAAAGCATCATCTGAGATGAGAAGGTTTTTGGTAAATGATAGAGAAGCCCAGATTACAACCTGATGAGAAATGACAAAGTTTGCATTAAAAGACTTAGTGAGTCTGTATGTGCCTTTAAGTAGTTTAAGTGGAGTCTCGAATTCTCTTCCTTGGGCCTGGATCATTGAATCATAGAATGAGAACTAGAAGGGACCTTAGAGGCAATCTAGTTTGACTCTTTCATTGAGTAGATGAAGGAAACCGAGGTCCTGGCGCGGGGGGGGGGGGGGGGGGGCCGGGACGTAAAGTAACTTACCCAGGTTCACACAGTAAGTGACTGCTGCATTGAACTAAGTAAGACCTGAACCCAGGTCTTCTGCCTGCAAGTGCACTCAATGTATTATGCCGGGCTAGAAAAGTAATTACTGTTCAGTTATCACTTGGATTATGTGAACCCTGAAGTTGTTTTCAACTTTGAGATGTTACGAATATTCTTGATCTCTATTTAGTCACTTGTTTTTATAAACATTTGCAGAACTAAATCACTAGTTTTAAATCAGGCGTCTCATTTTTCTGCAATTGGCTGTCTATGCACTGTAGTACAACTGCCGCATTTTATGTAAAATTTGCCAAAAACTGTTTAGTAAAATTTTCATTTATTGCCATAATCTTATTACACCTAGTACTGTGGGACATAGTCTATATAGTTATAGCAGAGGGAGTAAAATTGATATAGACTTTGATTATATTCTTTGCATTTGCATTATATTTTTAATACTTTGTTTCTGGAGTTCATACATGATAATTACTATGCATTTTACAAAATTATATTGGCGACTTAACTTGGTAGCTTTCCTCATTATATTCCTAAATACCCAGAACTGAAACTAGAATCCAGGCCTCCTGACTCCTCATCCAGTGTGTTTTCCACCATCCTTGTTTTTCCCATGTCATGAGACATGACTGTCTTGCAGTACCGGAGTAGTAGTTTGTTGTACCTGTGCATGCTTAACCATTGTCAACTCAAGAAGAGAATGCAGGTGTTTTACTCTGTGTTTTGTCTCCCTAAAAGTGCTGTTGCCTGGAGGCCTCTCCTCTCTAATATTCTTGGTATAATTATCAATTTTTGGCCACCTTGAATCTGTGATTTAAAAAAAATGTTGTTTTTCAGGTTAGAGCCACAGTGGTTCCCAGCCTGTAAACAAGTGATTTATTGAAAGGTGTTCATCAATCCACATATGCACCAGACAATGTTATTTTAATTTTAATTTAACTTTATAGTATAATTCCTTGTAATAATAACAAAATATAACTTCTGTATGTTCAATTATGACTCATGATATATGTATCATTGTTTTTCACATGTATATAGCTAATGATTAGTAAATATAAATTCATTTAAAACTATTAAGGGATTCTTTGTAACATTTTGTCATTATGTATGTTCTCAGTACATAATTGTGGGGGTGTCTGGCATGTGCTGAGGCCAGGTGAAGTCTTTCTGTGTTTCTCCAGGGCTATACTAGAGCATATCTTGGTTCTCAGAGCTGACATCTGCTGGTTACAGTTACTATGCTAAAGCACATGGGGGGCCCTCATGTTGGCATTTGCCTGCTCCACCGCACTGGGTTCTGGATCTCCCACTGGTTTGCTGAGGTGGAGCTTGTTGTTGGTTTGATGGGATACTTCCTCTCCTTTTACCTGAGTGAGTTGGACCTTTTTTTTGCGGATCTCCCAAGTCTCCCAGGCTAAAAGAAACTCCACCCATTTTTCCGCTGGCCCTGCTGTTCCAGGGTTTGTTTTACGGTATTTTATGATTGGACGTGAATATGGGAGAGCTATAGTGTTTTAATGCTTACTTTGCCATTGTGGCTCCCAGAAGTCCTTAGTGCCCTACTTTTTTTTGTTTTTGTTTCAGTGAGGCAATTGAGGTAAAGTGACTTGCCCAGAGACATACGGTTAGGAAATATTATGTGTCTGATGCCAGATTTGAACTCAGGTCCACCTGACTCCAGGGTCGACGCTCTATCCACTATGCCACCTAGCTGCCCCTCTTAGTGCCCTACTTTAAAGAACCTTTAATAAAGATTTTTCTTTAAAATTTTCTCCTTTCTTTGATTTTCTAAGTTTTCATGGATATATTTTGTTTTTACATTACCAGAGTATTTCCCCAGACCCCTTTCTTTTCCTCTTTTGGGAGTCATCCTATATAACAAATGAAATTTTTAAAAAGAGAAAATAAAAGAGGAAGAGAAAAAAAAATTAGGAAGGTTATCAGTACATTGAAAAAATCTTGAAAGTAATGGAGAAGGGAAGGGACCAAGTATTTATTAAGCACTTACTATGTACTAAACACTATGCTAAATGCTTTCTTTAAGAAATATTATTTCATTTGATCCTTACAACAACCCTGGATTGTAGGTGCCATTATTATACTTATTTTACAATTGAGGAAAAGGCAAGCAGATGTTATCTGACTTGCTCAGAGTTATGCAGTAAGCCGTAGGTCTAATATGTACTCTCCTTTTCCTGACTCAGGCAGAGGTCTCTATCCACTGCACCACTTTGCTGACTCTAATATAAATATCAATGTTAGTATAGATAGTTTTATATAACTGGATCATACTGCCTCTTGGTATCGTCTTTTTATTTAGTTTCTTTGGGGATATGCTTATTCTTTGTAATTTTGTAACATTTAATTTTATTTTGCAGTTTTTTCCTTTTATCTTCTAGTTGTGTGTGTGTGTATGTGTGTGTGTGTGTGTATTTTCTACTTTATTTTTCATCAGCTCATGTAAGTCTTTCCATGCTTCTGTGTTTTACTCATAATTTGTTATTTATTATGGTAAAATAACGTTTCATTACATTCATGTATCATAATTTGTTTAGCTATTTCTCAGTTGATGGACATCTATTTTATTCCTACTTCCTTGCTTCTACAAAAAGAGCTATATTTTGCTGTGTATAGGGACTTACTTCTTTTTCATTCATTCATTCATTCATTCATTCATTCATTCATTTATTTTGCTGAGGCAGTTGGGGTTAAGTGACTTGCTCAGAGTCACACAGCTATTGAGTGTTATGTGTCTGAGGCTGGATTTGAACTCAAGTCCTCCTGACTCCAAGGCTGGAACTCTATCCACAGTGTTGCTTAGTAATTTTCAGTCATGTCCAACTCTTTGTGAATTTTCTATTTTTCTGTTTGGGATTTTCTTGGCAAAGATACTGGAGTGATTTGCCATTTCCTTCTCCAGCTTATTTTACAGAGGAAGAACTGAGGCAAACAGGGTCAAGTTACTTGCCTAGGGTCATGGCTAATAAGTGTCTGAGTTTGGATTTGAACTCAGGAAGATGAGTCTTCCTGACTCCAGGACCAGTGCTCTATCCACTGTGCTACCTAGCTGCCCCAAGACTTTCTTCTTAACAATGGTTGCCTTTGGATATATACTTAATAAATAAATCTGAGTCAATGGTTTTAGACTTTATAGTCACTTTAATTGAATAATTCTAAATTACTTTCCAAATTACTAGTACTGATTCACAGTTCTACCAACAATGCACTAATGCACATATTTTCTCACACCCTTCTAATTTTGACTATTCCTGTCTTTTGTCATTTTTGCCAATTTGTTTGCTTTTATTTGTTAAAAGATTGTAATTTTTAATTTACTCTAGTATATGTTGACTCATTTGATGTTGGGAAGGATCTCAATTAAATGCATCAGATCTAAAGTTTTTCACTGGAAAAACCATTCAGGAAAATTGAAATGGACAAAAAGTGCCTTTTGTTCAGATTATTTGATGAAGCTTATTGAGTTAGTTCATCACTACCTTTGATTGGCATTGCACATAGACTGGAACCTGAATTGAATAGAAAAAAACAAGGGAGGCTTCCATTTGGCAAATTGTATAGTAGTATTGAGATAATGTTGCTTCCTGATAGACCAATCCACTCTTTTCAACACTATATAATCTCACTGATGCTACATGGCTGTGACTCATGACAGTATCCTTTGAAGAATCAAATTGTGACTAACAAGGGGCAATAGTGAAATGCCTGGTGGGCATAAAGTAAGGTGCAGCATATTACTAATGCTGTGTTGTACACAAGATGAAGTATAAAATATGCCCTTTGGTAAAATGACTTGAACATCAGATATATAGTAAGAGTGAGGAATAACAGATGAATAGCTTCAGTATTGCTCTATTACCCACATAAAGATATAGAAAAAAATTTCTGATGCATTTGGTGAATCCTTTGGAGGAATTATGGGAGGAAGTAGATGAAAATCACTGTGGAGGATTGTGTATGGGTTGGTTGTAATTTGGTGGAAGGAGTACCTATATTCGTAAGTTCACATTTCCATTGAAGACAATTAATTTATTTCTTAATCTCTTTAGTTGTGATTTTCATTAGTGTATCTCCTAAAATATATTATTTTGTAATGGTTGAGCGATAAAAAAATGTAAAGCAATTACAAGAGGAAAAATTTTTTATATGTTAATTTACAAATTAGTTTTTAAGTGAGACACTGAAGTAGTTCAGGATTTTAGTACCAATGAATGTATTACTATCAGCATGTAAAGGAGACAACAGTGGGAGAAGTGTATTATATTTTAAGTCAAAAGTGCTCAATTTGAATCTCAGCTTTGCCTTTTACTTGGTGTGACTTTTAGCACATGATTTTAACCTATTTCTTTTTGACTGAATTTCCTCATCTGTAAAATGAAGGTAGGCACTGCTACCATCACTTTTAGACATTATGAACCCAATAATTTTACATTTTAACAATCCAACTTCAAATACTATTTAACTGAGCTGTTTGCATGCCAGCTTTTAAAGTGTGTTCGTCCTTCTTTAGTACTGGAAATTAAAATTGAAGACTGTGAAATTTTTTGTTGTGTATTCCATAATGGTGATTTATTGGGAACATTACAAATGATTCCAGTAACAGAAAGGTATAGAAGTGAATAAGGGTTCTAAAAGCTTCTGTCTTAATATTACTCATTTTAAAAAATGGATCAGAGCATTTTTGACTATTTGAAAATGCTTTTTTAAAAAGGTGATATTGTCTTCATGACCAAGGACAACAAACCATTTTCTGACTTTGAAAGGTTATATTGGTTTGATTGGGATGTTAATGGTTGAAGTAAGAGATGATTATATAAATGACACAAAATTCAAGAAACTTCAGTCACACACACTACAAAAGTCATAGGAATTGGACTGACTTATGAATTAAAGAACATTATATGATTTTGATCCTAAACCTTTGAACCTACTCAATCAATGTCAGTTTTTCATGTGATATATTACTTCATATTTTTTTATTTTTAAAATAATAAACATCAGAGAAATGTTTCTCTCAGTCTTTCCTAATGACACTACTACTGTAGATGGCTACTTGAATGCCAGTGCAGAAAAATTTGAAAAGTGTGGACTAACTTTTGTCTACCCCCCAATATGATTGAGAAGTAGAATGAACTGACATAGAAAATAAGACTGAATTTAAATCATGTAATTACATGGTGTTTATTGTGTTGAATTTAAACATACTAAATTCAGTTTAAAATATAGAGGTGATCAGAAAATTAGAATCGTAATTGTTACTTTGGTTGTTCTCAGGCTGTCTTATGGATTTGATCAATATTTCCTAAAAATACATAACTGTAGCAAAAAGTCGACTGCAAAACAAAATACATTTTCATACTTATACATTCTAGATGGTTTTGATGATTTCGGAAACTGCCCTTGTGAATAGTAGAAATTTGTCCTAATATACCTGGGAAGTACTGCAGCAAGAAGAGGCACTTTTACATTTTCCTAGAAATAAATTAAGTGAGATTTGTGGATAAATACCATTTTCTCTTGTTTTGAGTACCTTGGAATCATAGAGAACCTTTATTTCAAAAGAAAGAACTTTTTCTCAGCATACTTAAATTGTGTGCAAAGAATAGTGACATAATTTGAATAGCCTAAATATGCTCCATGTCATCATGAAAATTGAGTATTCACCTGCATATCCTTGAATGGATTGTATCAATATGTCCAGTTCTCTAAATTGATTAAGAATCTTATGTTTTTCTTTTTGTTCCCCTAAAAAATAAAACTTGATTTAGTGAATTGTCAAGTCACTGGAATGATGATTATTTTGTCACAAGGAAATATTTAACGGCCTCTTACAGTGTTTTATACTTTTGGCTGGACAATAGAAAACCCTTGTGAGGTTATAGAACCAGCAGCATAGTGTTAGCTAAGCAGTTCAGATACTGTTTCAGATTATTGTCATCACTGTTACATGTATAAGACATGTATTTGAAGTCTTTTAATGAGTGTTAGGCCTTCATGGTTTTTAAGAAGGAGGAGAAACAAGGTAAGATGTAACTTTTAGATGTAACTCAGGCATCAGAGATGAAAGAAGGTCTTCAGTTTTAGGAATCTTGCCTGTACTACTTACTTTATTGTGTATATTGAAATAATATTTGTGGGAAAATATATTCAGACCATAAATGTGAGAAGTGAGTTTATGGGGCTTTCCAGACAATTTGTGTGAATGGCTTATCAGTGAGGGAATTTGATTCCAAGTACTTGAAGAATCAATGGTACTTGAGTTCCTAAACTACATGGCTTGCTCATGGTGAAATAAGAAGTAATGAAAGTACGTAGCAGAGGAATTGTTTCTATTGCTGTGTTATTTTTGTATATCAAAAATGTCTATCTATGGAATTCCTTTTTTTCTCTATTAATTTATTTATTTTTAATTTTCAACATTCATTTCCATAAGATTTTGAGTTCCAAATTTTCACCCCATCTCGCCCCTTCCCCTAATCTGCCTCCCTTCTATCTCCCCCCCCTTCTCTTTTCCCTTCTGTGTTCCTGTAGGGCCGGATAGACTTCTATACCGCATTGCCTGTATATTTTATTTACCAGTTGCATGTGAAAACAATTTTTAACATTTATTTTTAAAGCTTTGGGTTTCGAATTTTCTCCCATCCTGCTTCCCCACCCACGCTCATCAAGAAGGAAAGCAACTTGATGCAGATTATACATGTGTAGTCATGCAAAACACTTCCATAGTAATCATGTTGTGGAAAACTATATTTCCCTTCATCCTCTCCTGCCCCCCATTTATTTTATTCTGTCTTTTGACCCTGTCCCTCCTTAGAAGTGTTTGCTCCTGATTACCCTCTGCCCCAATCCGTCCTCCCCTTCTATCATCCCCCCACCCCTCTTAAATCCTTCCCCCCTATTTTCCTGTAGGGTAAGATAGATTTCCATACCCAATTGAGTATGTATGTTATTCCTTCCTTAAGCCAAATCCGACGACACTAAGATTCACTCGTTTCCTCTCACCTTCCTCCCCTTCCCCTCTGCTGTAAAAGCCTTTTCTTGTCTGTTTTATGTGAGATAATTTACCCCATTCTATCTCTCCCTTTCTCCTTTTCCCAATATAATCCTTTCTTTTCCCTGAATTTTACTCTCCATATATCACCTCTTCATCTTCAACTCACCTTGTGCCCTCTATCTATGTATCTATGTATCTATCTATCTATCCATATAATTTTTCCCCTCCAACTACCATAATACTGACAAATGTCTCATGAGTTACAAATGTCGTCTTTCCATGTAGAAATGTAAATAGTTCAACCTTAATAAGTCTGTTACGATTTCTCTTTCCTGTGTACCTCTTCATGCTTCTCTTGAATCTTGTATTTGAAAGTAAACATTTCTATTCAGCTCAGGTCTTTTCATCAAGAATGCTTGAAAGTCCTCTATTTCACTGAATGACCATTTTTTCCCCTGAAGAATTACACTCAGTTTTGCTGGGTAGGTGATTCTTGGTTGTAATCCTATCTCCTTTGCCCTCCGGAGTATTATATTCCATGCCCTCTGGTTCCTTAATGTAGAAGCTGCTAAATCTTGCGTTATCCTACTTGTGTTTCCACAGTACTTGAATTGTTTCTTTCTGGCTGCTTGCAATATTTCCTTCTTGACCTGGGAACTCTGGAATTTGGCTACAATACTCCTAGGAGTTTTCCTTTGGGGATCTCTTTCAGGAGGTGATCAGTGGATTCTTTCAAATTCTATTTTGCCCTCTGGTTGAGAATTCTGGAAACTACCACAGCTGTCTGAGCAGGCCTGCTCCAGGTTCGCTGAGGCCTGGTTTTTGCTTGGGCATTCACGCTGAACTGTGTTCTTCTCCCAGCCTGGTGTAATAGACCTTTCAAATCAACCATCCAGGTTGTCTTGGGTTGGAAATTTGTTTCACTCTGTCTTTTTGTGGGTTCTGCTGCTCTGGAATTTGTTTAGAGTCATTTTTTACATGTATTTGCAGGGGTTTCGGGGAGAGCTCAAACAAGTCACTGCTTTTACTCTCCCATCTTGGCTCTGCCCATCTATGGAATTCTTTTCTATGCTCTTTGATTTTTAAAAATCTAAGTTGTACCATACTTTTAGGTGGGCTTGTGAGATTCTTTTGGTTCTCATCTTTGGTAAAACCCTCAAAGGCAAAATATTTTCCCCCATCCCCAGTTTTTTTTTTAACCTATCCTATATATAGATTTTCAGGACACCTAGGTGGTCCAGTGGTTAGAATTCTGGGGCTGGAGTTAGGAATTCTCATCTTCCTGTGTTCATATCTGTTCTAAGATACTTACTTGCTATATGACTTGGGGCAAGTCACTTAACCCCTGCTTAACTCAGTTTCCTCATCTATAAAATGAGCTGGAGAAGGAAATGGCAAAGCACTCTAGTATCTCTGCCAAGAAAAACCCAAATGGGGTTATTTGTGGTCTGAACCCGTGATGTTTTTAGGCAGCTCCAAGTGAAGAAACTCCTCCTCGTTCTGATCTGTACTGATTTTGGGCAGTAAGAGGCCCCCTGAGCCGTCTGGACTTCCGCAGGTAGACATAGGACTTGAACCCACATTTTTTTGACTCTGAGGCTGACTTTTTCTCTATAGAATGGTTGCCTTTAAAGTTGCAGCTGTTATATTAAATTGTAGCTATTCTAGCTAAATGATATTGAGCAAGCTGTATACCAAGGAGATAGCATCCTGGTATTTGCTCAAGTCTTTTCTGTATTCACTATTTGTCTGTATCTTTTACTAACTTTCTGTTCCACTTCTATAATAGCTGTTCCAAACCTTTACTTTAAGCCCGTAACTCCCTCCCACCCACCCACAGCTTCCTCTCTTTGCTGAGAAGTTATCCTTTAGAAACTACTTCTAATCCTTTCAGTATTCTTCCTCTGTTTATTCTTTTTCCTCAGTCTCATTGTGGTCATTGTTCTCCTTGTGAAAGGGGAAGCAGCTTCACTTCTACCAGGGATTGCCTTCCTTTTCCTTTCCTTGGTGATGTTGGTCCCTCAGTCATTTCTTTTATCTTATGCTTTTTTGTTCCTTTTCTTGTGTCCTTCAGCTTTCCCCTTAGCCTAAAAAGATACTTTGTAGGTTTTTGTTGTTGTTGTTTTGTGAGGCAGTTAGGGTTAAGTGACTTACCCAGGATCACACAGCTAGTAAATGTCAAGTGTCTGAGTCCAGATTTGAATTCAGGTCCTCCTGAAGGGCTGGTGCTCTATCCACTACACCACCTAGCTGCCTTAATGCTTAGGTTTTTTATATCGTTAAAATATCAACAACTAAAAAAAATACACAGATTTCCTTGATCTTACCTCTCCTTGTTTCTGTCCTGCCTGTCACTGTCCAAGCCTGGAAGAGCCTGTATGTATTCCCTGTATGTATTTCTTAATCAGCTTTTTACTCCTTGGTACCTGGCAATTTAGCTCTTTACTGAAATTAATGATAAAAGACTTCTTATCACCAAATCCAATGTCACTTTTCTCATTGTTATTCTTATTTTTCTCTCTCTGGAAATAGTTCTCAAACTTTAGTCTCAAGTCCCCTTTACACTCTTAAAAATATTGAGGACCTCCCTTTCTCAAAGAGATTTATTTTGGGTTGGTATTATCTCTGTATACTTACACATATTAGAAGTTTAAATGTCTTCATGTTAATGTGAAAATAGTTTTGACCTTTCAAGATCTCCTGAAGTGGTCTTGGGAACCCTCAGGGAGAACTCTAGCTCTTGAGCACTAAGTCAGGGTTTATAATTCTTGCTTTTGATGCCATCCTTCATTGCTTAATTTTGGCCTTGTATAAGTACTTCATCCCCACTAAACCTTTATTCTCAGATATCAAATGAGTACAAAAACCAACTCTGCATATCTTTGGGTCACCAGGAACAGTCCATTAATGTGCAAACTATACATGCTTAAGGCATTTTGATTATCTGTATAAGTCAGAATCTGCTTATAGTGTTGAATCCCCATTATAATTTTATTGTGAGCCTTTGTCAAACATGTGCCACATCTGATAAACTTTTTGAATGTGTTGACTGATAATATCCTGCCTACTAGCATTAAAACAGCTTCCACTGTGACATGATCTTTTTCATTTCTCATCCAGATTTCCACACATAATTTAAGGAACCTAACCTAAGTTTTTCTTTTGTGTATTTTTTTTTAACAGGTTTGAAGAACTTGTTAAAAAGTTCAAAGTGGAATATCATGCTGGTGGTTCTACGCAGAATTCTATGAAAGTGGCCCAGGTTAGTTAATTAAATAATTCTAAAGAAAAAAAAATGCAAATGGAAATGAGAATGTTAACTCTTTTGCGTCACATTTTTCATTGGAATAAATCTTGCCAGTGTAGAATGGGTTCCTTCATCAATCTTTAATTGGGATTTTTAGTTTAAAGAAAAAAAATTTAATGTTTTTCCCATAACAATTTTTTCTTGGTGATTTGCAGCTCAATTTTTACTTCTCAAAATAAATTTAAATTTTGTCATGTTGTTTCTTAAGAGTTGATACCTTGTCCATTTGATATTTACTTCATCTTCACAGTTAGGCAGGCCCATTTGGGGACTCTCCTCCAGAAAAATCTATAAAACCTTTAAGGAACCATGTAGAACCATTGATTCTCAGAGCTGTTAAGGGACTTCAGAAGCTATGTAGTCCAACTAATACTTGGATGAAATTCCATTCTACAAAATAGGTGATCATTGATTATTCAGTGTTTGCTCGAATACCTCTTGTGAGATGGAAACTATTAAGCCCCAGTGGAGTCCATTTTATTTTTAGATAGACACAACTGTTATGCTGTATTTTTTCTAATAATAATAATAGCTAATAGCAAGCATTTATATAGTGCTTACTATGTGGCAGAAACCATGCTAAATGCTTTTCAGTTATCTCATTTGATCCTCTATACAACTTTTCAAGGTAAGTACTATTATTATCCCCTTTTATCAAGGAGGAAACAAACAGAGGTTAAGTGATTGGCCGAGGGTTAGATAGCTAGTAAATGTCTGAGGCTGGATTTGAATTCAGGTCCTCCTCACTCTAAGCCTTGTACTCTATTTGCTGGGCCACCTAGCTGCTCCTTTGCATCAATCCTAAATCTGCCTTTCTACAGCTTCTACTCATCGTTTCTGTTTCTGCCCCTTTGGGCTTAATTCCTTATCTACTTGATATAACCCTTCACTACTTAAAAACGGCTATCCTAAACATCTTCAATTTTTTCAGTTCCTCTGCAATATGAGGGATTTGGATTAGGTCCCTTCTGGGATCCTTTCCATCTCCAGAATTATGATTGTATGAACTGATTCTTGTTTGACACTATCTCACGGCCCATCAACATCCTAGTCATCCTCCTGTGGACTCTCTCCCACTTATCAGCGTACTTCCTAAAGTGTGGCTTCTACTGATGTGCCAAGTGCGAGGCTACAAATGCAATAAAAAAGAAAGACAGTCTCTGCTCTCAAGGAGGTTACATTCTAACGGAGGAAGACAACACTTCGAAAAAGGAGCTAAAAAGCATTAGAGACAGAGGAAGGCGAAGGCCCTTAGAATGGGGCAAGATGACGAATTCCGTAGAGGCAGTAACACAACTGAGAGAGGAATGAAGCTTCACTGATCTGGACCCATCCCTAAAATGGAAGCCCTGACTGGAATTCACCCATGAAGAAAGGGTGAGGGCAAGGTGAAGTGATATTCCAGAGTGAAAGGTTCTAGCCACTGAAGGACTTTCTAGGATAAAAACACAGCTGAGTTGTGGTAGAAAAGTCCATATATGCTGGATAAATAGAGAATAATTAACAGAGGGAAGGCACTGGAATTAAGAAGGGTTGGGGAAGGCTTCCTGTAGAAGGTGGGATTTTAATTGGCATTTCAAAGAAGCCAGTGAGGTTGATATTTGGAGCAGGGGAGGGAGGAGAACATTTCAAACACGGGAGACAGCTGACTAGAAGCACTGAGTTTACTTTTTCACTTGTGCCCTGACCCAAGAAGTGTCTAGTGAGGACTTTGACTTTCCTAGTCAGGCATACTGTGACTCAGTTAATATATGCCATATTGTGTTTTGATTGTTATACTCTTGAGTTTAGCATAATTGTATTCTATTGTCAGTCAGACACTTGGGATAATCAGAGATTAAGAATATCAGTTTAGAAGTTCAATTCCTAAAAAATAACAGCTTATATATTTTTAATGAGCAGAGTTTGCCAGAATTAATTATGCCATTCTCATTCAAATAAATGGCTTGAGTAATGTGTAAAGTAGTGTAATGAATTCTTTCTAATCTTGAGAATTTTGGTGAATAAGTAAATAAGATCTCTATAAGGGATGGTAGAAGGCAGTGTTTTCTCTTAATGGAAAAAGCTGGAGCCATCTTTTTTTTTTTTTTTTTGATCAGTGTGATTTTGAAGTTGACTCACACATCATAATCACTATTACAGCAAAATCTGGGGTGCTTAAGAGATCATTCTTTTATGTTTACATTGATTATTATTATCTTTTCATATTATGTTTAGCATGAACTTTTAAAAAAAGAACATTGGCAAGTGTTAGAAATGCCATCTTTTAAAATTTTCAAATAAATAAAAACTAATTTTAGAGATAACCTTATACATATTCCATTTACTTCAAAAAACAGTTCTGCTTCATAATGTCAAGGAATATTTGTGATTTTTAATACTAATTTTTTTCAGAATAAATTCAATACAGATGCCTTAGTTTGAATAATATATTTATTATAATTCTATCTTTAATAGTCTCTATTCATTTTTTATACCATCCTGCTATTGGTTTAGTGAACTCAAGTTTTAAGATATGTTTAATAGTGCTTTTTAAATAGTTTGTTTGTTATAAGGCACTCCATATAAAAATCTCCAGAAATCCTTCAGGAAGCTGTTAACTACAGGTTTTGGCAAATCTGTTCACATTCCATCCCTACCCTGCAAAGTTTTATGTTTTCTTCATGTCACTGGACTGTCCCAAGTAATCCGTTATTATATAAATAGAAAATGTGAATTATGTTTGGGGCAGTTTTGAAGAAAAAACTCTGTTGCTTTAAATACTTTCATAGAAAATGTTACTACTCAGTTGATAACTGTTCCTGGTAGTTTTGTTTCTTGACAGATATTTATTTTCATGAACTGATTTCTCAGCTGAAATCCAGTTTTTTATCTAATTAGTTCCTCCTAGGAATTGGATAAGATTAAATAAAAACTTGTCAATAAATAAATGCTAAGTAATGATTGGTACTCAACTCATCATTGGGAAATCTCATTATTCTCCAGGATTGAATATGTCGAATAAGTTCATCCCATCAGTATGCTCTGTTCCTCTGATTGGACTGGGTGACTGAGGACAGTGCCATTAGTCCAAAGCCTCTATTCATGAAAGGGGTTCAGCCCAGTCTTCTCCCTGTTTTCTAACAACTACGCTGCTTTTGGACTTCTTTGGACTTCTCTATAGGACCGCACCTGGGTATCTCCTCTCCTTACTTTTTCCTTCCTTTTGTGTAAGGGTTTCCTCAATTAAATTGTAAACTCCTTGAGGGCAGGAACTATCTTGTTTTTTAAAACTTATATGTATATTCCCAGTACTCATCACAGTGCCCAGCACATGGTAAACCCTTAATGAATGTTTATTGGCTGAGTGACTAAAAGTATTGTATTGAACTCTTTGTTTTTACCAAGCTTTGGTAAGCACTAAACTACTTAGAAAGCTACTATAGTTTATGCCTCAGTTATCTGACATCATTGTTGAATAAGCTGTTCCTTTTCAGATAATTTTGCTAATTGAAGCATTTATTTGTAAAAACCAAGAGCTCTTTTAGTTGCCATATTTTTTCAAATTATAGTATTTTATTTTTTTCCCTAATTACATGTCAAGACAATTTTTAGCATTCAGTTTTAATAAGATTTTGAGTTTCAAATTTCTCTCCTTCACTCCCCTCCCTTCTATCTCCACCCTTCCCCTCTTCCTAAAATGTTAGGGGCAATTTGATATAGGTTATACATGTGCTATGATATAAAACGTATTTCCATATTAGTCATAATTGTGAAAGAAGAAACAGATCAAAAGGGGAAAAAAAAACCAAAAAGTGAAAAAATGTGCTTTGATCTTCATTCAGACTCCATCAGTTCTTTATCTTGATGTGGGTAGCTTTTTCCTTCTTGAGTCCTTTGTACTTGTCTTGGATCATTGTGTTGCTGAGAAGAACTGAGTCATTTATAGTTGATCAACACACAATGTTGCTGATACTGTGTGCAGTGTTTTCCTGGTTCTGCTCATTTTACTTTGTATCAGTTCATAAATGTCTTTCCAGGGTTTTCTGAAATTTACCTGCTCATCATTTCTTATTCCACAATAGTATTCATCCATTACAGTTAAGTGCCACAGCTTGCTTAGCCATTGATGGGCCTCTCCTCAGTTTCCAATTTTTTGCCATTACGAAAAGGGCTGCTATAAATATTTTTCCACATGTAGGTCCTTTTCCTTTTTTTTTTTAATAATCTTTTTGAGATTATGCAGACCTAGTAGTGGTACTGCTGGATCAAAAGGTATGCACAGTTTGATTGCCCTTTGGGCATTGTTCCAAATTGCTCTCCAGAATGGTTGGATCAGTTTACAGTTCCACCTAGTTGTCATATTTTGATGGAAATCTTTTAAAATATAGTCTCTTCTTCCTTGACTTCTTAAACAGTGTACATTGAACATACTTTTACTCTCATGTTGTCTTAGAATCTTTGGAATATCACTTATTGTAGAGTTTTGTAACACAGTTCTATTTTTACGGGCTAATGAGATATATTGGGTTGTTTGTCTCTGCACCCAGTCTTCTCAGATGGCTTTGCCAATTTTAGTTTTTGTGCCTACTCTTTCAACTTTTTCATTTATTCCTTTGCTATCAGGTTGTCAGTGGTCACCTCTTGATGCTTTCACTATCCCTCTATTTAGTCTCCATTATTATTCCTACCTCCCTTTAGCTCTTTTTAATCTTAGCTTAGAAGTCAACTGAGTATGTTTGTTAGATTTGTCCCCAGATTAAGAGCTATTAGACTCTAAGAGACTGTTACATATGAAATGAGCAAAGTTCATGAGCATTAGAAGACAATTTGTGAATTTGATTTTTGAGGCTCGGTGACTTGACCTATTTCTAGATTGTCTGCTGTGTGCTAGGTAGTTGAACAGTAGAAATAAGAAACATCTGGATAAATGAGATGGTAACTATATCTGCATTTTGAGAATGTGCTTATTACCATAGCCATAGTGGTGTGTGGAGTCCCTTTATTGTACTTCTCACTAAAAGCTTCACTTTTAGGAGAATTTTAGTAATGTTAATGATCGGATTACCAAAAATTTACTTTTTCCCTTCTTAAAAATGATGTTCCAATGGAGTAAAATTTACCCTTTTTTTTTTTTTTTTAAGTTCAGGGAGATAGGGAAGATTTTCCTCACTGGCCAAAATATTGTACCAAAGCCAAGAACTTTCCTTATTCTTCTTGACCTCTCTGTAGTCTGTGACGCTATCAATCACTCCCTTCTCTTTATAATTCTCTTTTCTCTAGATTTTGGGGCCACTACTCTTTCCTGCCCTTCCTTCTACCTACTTGACTAATCTGAGTCTTCTTTCTCAGTTTCCTTTGTTGGATCCTCACTTAGGTCCTGCCAGTTAACTGTTGGTGTCCTCCAAGACTCCATCCTAGCCCCACTTTTTTTTTTTTTTTTTTTTTGGTTTTGTTTTGTTTTTTTTAAGGCAATTGGGGTTAAGTTGCCCAGGGTCACACAGCTAGTAAGTGGCAAGTGTTTGGTCTGAGGGCAGATTTGAACTCAGGTCCTCCTGACTTAAGGGCTGGTGCTCCCACTTCTGTTTGTACTGCTTCACTTGTTGATCTCATTGACTCCCACAGATTCAACTCCCATATTTATGCAGATGATTCTCAGATTTATTTTTCTACCCTTAACTAATTTAATCTTGCATCTCTAGCTGCCTATTAACATCTTAAACTAGATGTCTCCTAGATATCTTGTGCTCAGCATTTCTAAAACTGAACTTACTTTCTGTTTAGTTGCTGAGATCTGAATATGAGTAACAAGGACCTCGACTTCTTCACTTGCATTTTGTACTGGCCAAATTTATTTGCATGAAAGGATAAGGGAATTTTGAGAATTTTCAACCCTAATTCATGTAGTTACCTGGGTGAAAGGAGTCTGATTGCTGCCAAGATGTAGGTGTTAATAGAAAAAAATTTAACCTTGAGGGCTAGGAAGACAGCTGCCTGGTTGGCGACAATTTGGTGTAGTAGACAAGATGTTCATTTTGGAGTCAGAAGACTTTGGTGCTTACATCCTTGCTTTGCTCTCCCTGTGTGTCTCTAGTGACATCGCCTCTCTTGGCTGCAGTTCCAGCTCTGTGCCCATGTTAGCAAGTTCCTTTGTTAGCAGAGTGTCTCCTAGCCTCTGAGTGTACAAAGAGCTGTCAATCAATGGTTTTTATGAAGCACCTGTTATGTGCTAGGCACTGTGTTAAATCCTTGGAATACCAGGAGAGGCAAAAAATAGTCCTTGCCCTTGAGGAGCTTACACTGTAATGGTAAAAACTACATGAAAACAAACATGTACAAAACACACTATACATAGTATAAATAGAAAATAATTAGAGAGGGAAGGTACTGGAGTTAAGAAGGGTTGGAGAAGGCTTCCTATGGAAGGTGGGATTTTTAATTGGGATCTAAAGGAAGCCAGTGAGGTTGATATTTGGAGCAGGGGAGGGAGGGCATTCCAAGTGTCAGGGACAGCCAGAGAAAATAACCCAGAGCCAAGAGATAGATTGTCTTCTTTGTGGAACAGTCAGGAGGCTAGTGTCACTGGATAGAAGAGAATGTGTTGGAGAGTAAGATTGAAGAAGACTGGAGATGTGTCATTGGAGCTAGGTCTCGAAGGGCTTTGAGTGCTAAACAGAGCACTTTTATATTTGCTTCTAGAGGCACTAGGAAGCCATTCAAGTTTATTGAGTATTGGAGTGACGTGATTGGACCTGAGTTTGAAAATCACTTTGGTGGCTGAATTGGGGATAGATTGGAGTAGGAAGAATTGAGACAGGAAGCCCTGCAAGCAGGCTCTAGCAATAGATCAGGTTTGAGGTGACGAGGTTCTCCGCTGCAGTGAGGGCATGGCAGTGAATGAGGAGAAAAAGGGACACGTTTGAGAGATGTTGGAATGGTGAAGTTGACAGGTCTCGGTACAGATCGGATATCCTTATCAGAGAGAGGTGTCCTAGTTCCCAGTACCCGAAGAGATCGGAGAAATGCATCCTTGAAGCTGTTTGCATTGAGTAATGGCCAGCAGTAGGGATGAGACCAGCAGAATGATATGCCCACATGAGAATGAGAGACAATGGAAACAGTATGGGCACTATCGGGGAGCCACAGAGCCAGGTTTCAAGCTTAGCAGGGAGCAGGCTCAGCAAAAGTAATCATTGCATTGACACTCTAAGAAGACATCAGTGACCCTCCACTGTTGGAGGCAGCAGATCCTCTTCCAGATGTGCATGGGGCACACATTCCCTGATTGTATCCATTCTTCCTATTGATGATATGTGTGTGTTTTGGTGGGAGAATGCCCCAGGTTTATTGGAGGAATTTCCCAATTCTATTTTTCTTTCTATGCTTTTTTATTAATTATGTCCTCTAACTCGTGAATGTAAATATGTTTGTGAAAGCATTTAGGGGAAGAGTACCCCCAGAGTACCTTGATTCTGAGTTACGGTCTTTTGGCTCCAACATTTGGTCATGCTTCTTGTTGTTATTAATTGTCTGTCAAGTAAAGCACTTACACCAGAGTCCTGAAAATTTTCATGTCAGTTTCCTTTGTTACATGAAATGTTATTTGGGTTAACAAGCATACCAGAAGAATATAAACTTCTGAGCTTGGGGACTAGGTAATTTTTTATATTTTTGTCTCCAGCACTGCTTACAGTATCTTTTACATGCTTAGTAATTGCTTATTGAATTGAATTTTTTTTTTTAAAGCTATAGGTTTCTTTGTTATTCTTTGTCAGTCATTCAAAGACTATTGTGAAGTGCTTACTCAGAATGCTTTAGGTCACCTCTGCTGGTGATTTTGCATAGAGGAAATGGGAGATTGTGTTTGCTGGGGGTTGGGGGAGAGAGCTAGGTAATTTTGTAGCTTGATCCATACATGTTGTGGGGTCATGTGCCAGCACTAGGAGGGCCACATGAGGTTATTGTGCTGCCTTGGCTCTGAGAGCTGAGCTCTAGGGAGTAGGGAACCTCAACAGAAGGCCCTGGTGGAAAGTGACCAAAGCCAAATTTTAACATTCTCAGAATTTTGCCTTAGACTTGTCTTGTACCCCAGAAAGAGGACCTTTCTTCTCCTCCCCTGCTTGATCCCTAGTTCCTCAAATTCAAGGTAGTAATTTTTAGTATCGCAATTTAATTGCATTATGGATGAAATAAGATTTTGTGGACTGACTTGGTTCTTCACTTCTGTTCATGGTTTCTGTGTGAAAAATCCATTCTGATTTCCAAAGTGTTTCTCAGCCAAATTTTGAAAGACTTATTCTCAAGCTGGTAATTCCCTATATAAAAAGGTAAAGCACGTGGTCAAGCCAGGAAGGACTATGCTTGACAAGAAAAAGGTCATTTAGGTCATTGAGGTTTGCATAGAAAGGTAGGAATATGACCTAGACTCAGAGATTCCAGAGATTGGACAGGTTTGTGAGTTGGTGAGGCATTTTGGGGTAAGTTGTCTTTCATACCTGTTGCCTGTCAGGATAGCAGTAAAGCTCTCTTTGCCAATGTTATTTAGAAATGTAAGAAGTGGTAACTCTCATTTCCATCTGGAAAGCTGGGAAGGTAGGCAGGAACAACTTTCCTTCTGCAGGCTCATCCTCTGGGAAATAATTCTCTGTTTCCTCCTGTTCCTGTAATAAGAAAGGCTTCTTCTTTTCTTTTCACCTGATTATTAAAATTTATTTTCCTTTTCAGGCTCCTACAGTTGTGTTCTTCATACATGTCATAAGTTGAACATTCTCATTTTGAAGATTGCCTCTGTATGTATGTGTGTGTGTAATTGGGTTATATATGAATTTTCTCAATTAATTTAGGATGGTTGGTTTAAAACCAAATTTATACACATTAGAGTATAACTATGAAATGAATATGCCATCATATCCTAAATAGTGTCGAAAAGAATCTGGTGTAATAGAGATAACAGACTAAGAGACTTGTAGATTTCCCACTCTTTCATAGCTTCACCATTCACTTGTTGGGTATGTAGCTCAAGTAATTTAACCTCTGTTCTTTGTTTCCCCAATTTGTAGAAAAAGGATAAAATTTATTGTTTACTTACGTGTGAGTATGCCCTGTATTTGATAAATTGCTAACTTGATGGATTTTGTAATGAGACATAAAAATTTATTATGCTGTATAGTATGGTTGCAAGAGGCTTGGATTTGAATTTAGATCTTAACCAATTCCTTTATTTTCTCAAGCCTTGGTTTCCTCAACTGTTATGATATAGGGCATACCAACAGTTTTATCGCTTCTCTGACTTAGCTAGCAAAGTGTTTTGAGGCTCAAATGTGATAGTATATCTGTTAACACTTTGTAAATTGTAATGCACATCATATTAGATGTAAATTTTAATAATAATTGAACAATATCTTCTAATTTAATTTATTATTAACATATTTATGAGGCCATTTTTATTGTAACTCATTTTATCTTTTGCTTGTTTTTACTAAAATAGTTTTTTAATGTTGTGTCATCTTTATGTAGAAGTGGATCCTACCCAAATTAGTATCTAGATTTCGTAACAGAGTTTTGACTTTCAGTACTGACTTACTTTGCTTAAAATGTGCTTTGAAAACGATTGTATATGGATTTGTTTATGAAAGACAGCAAGACATGAAGAAGGAAAGGATTTTTGCGTGATTCAACGCTGACGTTTTAGATTCCCCCTTCCTGCTTAGGTTTCGGCCTTACTCCTTCCTGTCTTTGGTGCAGTCTGTAGCAGTTCATATGACTTTGTATTTTCCTTTCCAAATTTTGGTACATTTGGGGACAGTAGTGTCCTGGCTTGGGGAGACAGAAAACAGACCCTGTGAAGCGGGCATGAGAGAGGGGGGAAAACAGGGTCTGAGCTTCGTTTAATTAACCCTTTGTCTGGCAGATTCACATGTATTCTGTTCAGAGAATCCTCTAATGGCAACAATAATTGCTATTTTAAATTAGGGAGAAAAAGTAAGGGGAAAAGGAAAAAAGCATTCATTCCATTAAGGGGGAAGTTTTTTCTTTATTTCATTCTCAAAATGTACAATTTTTCTTTAATATTTAAATGAAATATTAAGATAACTGTAAGAACTCTACCAAAATATGCAAAAATTAAATTTTGTAACAAGCTCTTGTCAATGTAATTTGTTTTACAAAATAAAATGTGGATTCTTTTTCAAATATAGCAGTTCAAGTTAGTTTTATTATTATAGCAAATTGTATCCCCTGAAATAGTGTTGGTAAAGGTAATGTTAATAGTCTCATTTCTTATACATATAGTTTGTATGTATTTCAGTTACCATAAAAGGGTGTAGCTCTGTTATTTTAACAACCTGCTAAAAATAACGAATACTGGAATGTGAAAATTAGGTTTATTCCCTCTAATAGCTCATTACCTTAATGTTTGTTATCAGTGACTTATGATTTGGTGGTGATATGGACGAAAGTTCTTTTTAAATTTTGTAAACATCTTGTAACCCTTTAACCAAATATAAGTTCTATGAGGCTTCTGTCTATATATATAGATATAGATCTTTCTTTTGATGACGTGTTTGCGCCTGACATTTGTGCTTCTTTGTCCTAATTTCTAGTCACTTATATGTGAGTGAGTTAAAGAGAAGCTAAAAAGTTCTCTCTGAGGATGGTTCTCATTTTGTTGTATTCATCTGATTCAAACATTTGTAGTAACAAGACTGATGATGATGTTTATAGTTTTGTGTTTTATTTTTTGGGTTTGATCAATCCATATCTTTTCCCTGTATTATGAGATAAGAAGAAAGTGCTGGTTTACTTAATTACTTTGCTACACTTAAGCTATTGCTGTTCTCAATGACATAGCTACTATTTGTATTTCATGTTTTGACAGAAATCACTAAAAATAATTTTGTAGATTTTTACAAACTTTGAGTAATTGTCACTTGCCTATTATTTTCTAGCGAAATTTGTTACCTATTCATTTGCCCAGAGGTCCACTGATTTCTCTTTCCACCCCTTTAAAAACAGTACAAAGGTCTTTAAATTCTTTATTAGCTCTTTTGTCATTTCCTCTAGGCAGCAACCAACAGAAGCACTTAGGGGGGGCCTAACTCAGCTTGACAGGTCAGAGGCGTTATGTCTTCCTGTGTTGCTAGATTTAATAGTCTCAGAGCCTTTATCAAAGAAAGTGCCCACCAACATTGCTCTGAGGCAAAGCAGTTATAAACATACACATGTGTGTGTGTTTCTTTATGTACAAACACATTTGGATATCTTTATTGGAATGAGTATGTGCTAGAACCATAATTCAGACAAATTTCTTGTAAAATTGAACATGTTTTAGATCAATGAGCTTTACTATTTTACAAGCTGCAACCAACACAATTTTCTTTAAAAAAATATTTTCAGTGGATGGGAGATTCAAACCCTTCCAAAACAATATACTGATTTTGTTGTTGTTCTTCAAGACTCACTAAATGGTCTGGGTATAATGCAAACAGATCTTTATCATGCAACCAATCCATTAATGAATATATTAAACAGTTAAATAACTTATAATTTCTTGTAAATCTTATACAGACATCTTGTAGTACATTTTCTGCCTGGGATCAAGTCTAACCAGCACTTAGTATTAGGAATCTCAAGTATGTTCAATTAATTTTTTATTTCCTAAATGACCAGATTTTACTTTGATAGGCCAATGGTTGTATTTTTGGAACATTTATCATTTCTGCGATTATAGCTTCATTGAATATTGATAAAAAAATTTAATTTGTCTCCTCCTTTTTGAAATTACTTTGTATTACTTGATATGTACTTTGTATTTACCTATACTGGGCTTGTCTCTTCCTAGTAGAATGTAAAGTACTTGAGGGCTGAGACTTTCTCTTTGTATCCCAAGTACCTTATTAATGGTAAAGGCTTAACTAATGCTTTTTGAATTGTTAAGCTGAACTACCATATTTATAATTTTTTATAATTTATTTGGCAGATATATAATGATTTATACACTTTTAATAGCACATTACTTGGTTCAGTCCTGTGATAAATTGAGTATGTTGTACAGAATGTATCCTTTTTTTTTGATTCAGCATTATCATCATTAATATGAATTATTATCATATGCCACCATGTAGGGTTTCTCACAAGCAATTACAAGTGTCTGCAGTTCTTAACCAACAGTACAGTATTAATGATTACACTTGCATTTGTGTTGAGTTACCATTTTCCAAAGACTATCAGATACATTGTCATTTGAACTTGACAGTCAAGAGAAGTGGTGTTATCCCCATTTAACATGAGGAAACTGAGATTCCAAGAAGATCAGTGGCTTTCCTCAGGGCCCATGGCTCTTTTTTTTTAAAATTTATTTATTTTAATTTATCAACAATCAATTTCATATGCTTTTGAGTTTAAAAATTTTCTCCCTCTCCCTCCCCATCACCCTCCCCAAGATAGCGCACAATCTGATATAGGCTATACATATACATTCCTATTAAACATAATTTCACATTAGTGATGTTGTAGGTAAGAATTACAACCAGTAGGAGGAACCAGTAAAAAAAAATAGCAGATAGTATGCTTTGATCTGCATTCAAATTCCATAGTTCTTTCTTTAGATGTGGATAGCATTTTCCATGACGAGGCCTTTGGAGATGTCTTAGATCCTTGTATTTCTGGGAAGGGTTAAGTTTATCCCTGTTAGTCATCGCACAACGTGGCTGTTACTGTGTACAACATTCTCTTGGTCCTGCTCACTTCACTCATCATCAGACCATACAAGTCTTTCCAGGTTTTTCTGAAGTCTGCCTGTTCATCATTTCTTATAGCACAATAGCATTCCATTACATTCATATACCACCATTGTTCAGCCATTCCCCAATTGATGGGCATCCCCTCAATTTCCAATTCTTTGCTACCACAAAAAGAGCTGCTATGAATATTTTTGTACATGTGGATCCTTTTCCCATTTGTATGATCTCTTTGAGATATAGCCCTGGAAGTGCTATTGCTGGGTCAAAGGGTATGCACTTTTTTATAGAGGGCCCCTGGCTCTTAACCCAAGTCTCTTCATTCATAACCCTGGTATGTTTCACTTTTCTCTTTGGTTGTTCTTTTGGCTCTTCCTGTATGATCAGCTGTGACTTCTCTATGCCTTTTGGTTTATAGTAGCTCCTTTTAGAAGAGAATTGTTGCTTCTATTGTATTCTTTAGCTATAATTTATTTTTCATTCTTACTTTTTTGGTTTGGACCTATGATTGCATTGGTGTAAGGCATTCCTGTTGAGGAAACTTCCTCTTGCAATACAAAACCACAAATGTTACTCAGTTTATAATGTTAGATGCCTAGGGCATTCAGAGAGTGTAAGCGACTTGTTCCGTATCACGTTTCCAATAAGTCAGAAGTTGTCGTTGAAGCCAGAGCTTCTTTAAGCTGAGACCTGCTTTCCATCCACTATATAAGTTTGATTCTGTAGTTGCAGCTTGAGATAAACTAGAGACTGCTCAAGGATGAGAGAGAACCAGGCATAACAAATCACTAATCTCATTAAATTTTTTTGTCCAGTACTAATCAGGTGACTTCTTGTTTCTCCTCAGGTGGCCCTGAAACAAAATCATTTTTTAGCCTTTTCTTACTGATTCAAGGCTGGGTTCCAAAGAGTTAATGTTTGTCATAAGTCTAACTACCTGATATCTTTTTATTTTGAGGGGGCAAATGTAATTTTAAAAATATTATTAAGTGTTCTTACTTTTACATTTCTTTGTAATTTATGTTTTGTGGTATATTAGATATTTGCAAAACTACTAACTCTATTCTCAGATTACCAGTGTAAATTGTGTACAACTATGTAAAAATTTCAAAAGAACTTCTTGAGCCTTTCTTGATAAAAAAAAAATGATAAATGTATTTCTATTATAGATTTCTTCATGATCTGATTTTTTTTTTTTTTTGAGGGCATGTAGGTGACAGAGTGGACCTGGGGTCAGGAAGGCTTGAGTTCTGATATGACTCAGACATTTAACTAACTGTGACCCTTGGCTAGTGACTTAACCTTATTTACCTCAGCTTCCTCATCTGTAAAATGAGCTGGAGAAGGAAATGGCAAACTGTTTCAGTATCTTTGCTAAGAATGCTTCCGATGGGGTCACAAAGAGTTGGACAGTACGGAAACAACAACAATAATAGTAACAAATCTTTTCATTCTTTTAACACAATACCCCCTAATAAAACATACATTATTTTCATGCCACACTGGCCTGTTTGCTGTTCCTCACATAAGAGAGTACATGTCCATCTGTGTGCCTTTGAATTGACTTTCCCCAGGCTTGAAATGTTCTCCTTGTTAATTATCCTGTAGAACAAACCTAGTTTCCCATCTCTTTAAGGAAGTTTTGTCCTGGTCTTCTTCCCCAGCAGGTGCTACTGAATTCCCTTCTAAGGTAGCTTCTTTCCATTTTTTCTGTGTGTATCTTATGTATTCCAGTTTCTGTGCATGTTATCTCCCCCATGTGAACTGCAGAATTTAGAATGTGAACTCCATGAGGCACAGAGACTGCTTTTGCTTTTTAAATTCAGGGCTCAGCACAGTGCCTTATACATAAGCGCCTAATAAATGCTTACTGATTGATTTATTGCTATTCTAGAAATTCTAGCCTGTTTCTCATTTCCTGTACTAGTACCTGTGGCCATGTCTTAAATAATAGAGTAAACATTTTGCTATGTCTGAAATAATTTCTTTCTAGTAGAGAATATTTCTTCTGTTGACTTGAAGAAAAGGAGTTGGGGGTAAGATTATACTTCTTTTAGAGCTATGGTGCAAATAAATTCATGGAGAAGCTGGAATTTGTAGATATTCTCTCTACATTTTATCCTCTCCATTTGTCTTTGTTTGAAGATGGCTTTCTTTTCCTGTTAAAGACTTACTTCCTTGAACATCTATCCAATCTTAACAAATTGATTCATCATTCTCATAAGTTTTGATAGCTTAGTACTTTATCTTTAATGCTCAAATCTTTTATTTTTACTTTAAACATAACCTGTCTTGAATCTAGTGTTTTTTTTTTTTTTGTTGTTGTTTTTAACAACTGCCTCAGAACATCACATGCTCTTCCATTTTGGCATGCCAAACCATTAAACAAGGCAATCTTCTTCAGCTTCTGTTATGAAGTTTTTCATTGGTCTCTCTTTATTGAATTGTGCATAAATTGTTTCAACATACAGTAGTAATGGAGGTTTTCACATAGTATCTAAGAAAGTTTTTTTTCCCCCCTCCTTAATTTCTCCTGACTGAGTGGCATGGTAATACAAGGAATATAGTTTTGAGAATTGTGTCTTAAGCTTTTTTTTTTTAACACAAAAATTAATTTTGCTGCTGAAAAGCTGAGAAAAAAAGATTACTTTAGGACAACAGGAAACTCGTTGAATTAAAGTGAAGAGAACTGTGAATATGATAGAGCATGAATAATTTATAACATCTAACTACAGTCTGTTTTTAAACAAGTAAAATTTTTAAAATTCCAAGACATTATTATAAATTCCTTTTAAAATTATTCCAACACTTTTTACTTGTTATATTGAAATTCTTTATTTAAAAAACAACAACACTCAAACCTGGTTATCTTTTGAGGTGATCTATTTTACTTAGAAAAACTAGTTGGGGGTTAAAAAGTCTTTTTTACTAGGTGTTGTTCTGGGAACCTAGGAGCAGGCCAGATCTCATTAGATCTAAAAAGAAGTAACATTATAATGATCAAAGAGAATTATCTGTTCTGATGGCTCACACCTGGAGGAATTGTAGAAATGTCAACAGCACAACTATATTTATAAATATCGGAGCAGTATGTGGCAGATGGGGATGCAGCACAGAGTTTACGTCCTGTTGTCCTGTCATTAAACAGAGTGTAATATTTGTAAGGTGCCTGTTAGTCCCAATTTTAAAATTAATGAGTAGTTTTAAGCAACACCAATTTCAGAAAATGAAAGCTAAAATAGACTGCTCCATTTCTGCTTTCTCCCTGAAGTTTATATAATTTGAAAATGTAAGAGTAAACACTGAAATGCTTTAGTTATGTTTTTCTTTTTTATGCTTAAATATTTGGATGGAGGATATGAAGGTGAAAATATCAGTGCATATTGTCATAAATCCTTTCCTATACTTGTAGCACTGATTTTCTGAACCAAAATGTCGGGTTTTACATTTAATCACATGATATCCAATCTGCAGTTTTAGATTGAGGGATCCCAGTTTCTTCATATGATGTATGAGCTTTGTCTGCCCTCTTGGTGTGTTCTTCCCATTTGAAGAAGATGCTGTTTGGGCTCAGTATTGGGCCAAGGATAGTCCTGTGCTAGAGCTCCCTCCAGTTTAGCTTGTCAATTACTTTTTTGTGAGTTTGATGAGTTAACTAGTTCAGAATGCTTTCAGTTTTACATCCAGCCCATAGTACATCATTTTGTCAGCAACAGTTTAGTGAGGGATGTTGTTAAATGCATTTCCAAAATCTAGCTGTGTTAGAAATGAGAATTGTTTCAGATACATTATTTTTGATAAATCCATGATAGGCTTAGGCCACAGTGATCAGCCTTTCTTTTTCTAAATACTCAGGTCCCCTTTTTGATGAACATCATGGCAAAGTAAGCTCCTGAATTGGCTTCTTGTCCTGTGATGCCCACTGTGTGTTGGGCATTTCCAATAAGATGCACTGCAGCACCTCAAACTCAGCTTGTTGAAAATGGTCATTCTATTTCCCTCAAGACCCACCCCTTTCCCAGATTTTCCTATCCCTGAAGGGCACTCCCAACTTTCTGGTCACTAAGGTTCACAGCCTTGGTGTTGTTCCTCACTCTTCACTCACATTTACCGTAAACATCCAGTCATTTGTGAAATTTTCTGCTTGTCATCTCTCTCCTTCTTCCCTTACTCCCAAGCCCAGCACCCTCATTCAGGCCCTCTCACACATCACGTGCATTATTGCAGCAGCCTTACCACTTGTCTGCCACCTCAAGTCTTTTCTGTTGCCAGTCTGTTTCACGTAGTTGCAAACATAATTTTCTAAAAGCACAGGTCTAAGTGCCAGTTAACTTTCTCTTTAAGTTCCCCAAATTCATTCTTACCTTTAGGACGAAATGTAAACTCCTCTATTTTTAAAAATCCTTTTTCGGTCCAGCTCCAGCTTGTCATTTCAGACTGATGACACATTTTATTCCATTTCTTGCACACTCCGGTCCTGTCACGCCATCTTTCTTTGATGTTCCTCGTTCACATCACTTCCATTTCCCGTCTCGTCGCCTCTGCACTAGCCATCTCGAATGCTCTTCTTCCCCTCTGCCTTGTAGAATCATTAGTTCAATCAGAGTATAGCTTTAGTGCTACCTTCTGTGGGGCGGCTCAGTGGTGCAGTAGAAAGAGTGCTGGGCCTGAAGTCGGGAACATTCATCCTCCTGAGTTAAAATGTGACCTCAGACACTTAATAGCTGGGTGACCCTGGGCAAGTCACTTAACCCTGTTTGCTTCAATTCCTCACCTGTAAAATGAGCTGGAGAAAGAAACTTCATACTACTCCAGCATCTGTCAAGAAAATGCCTGAACAACAGCAAGGCTAGCTTCTAGATTTGGACTTAATTAATCTGTCTAACCCCTACCGCCCTCCCCACCAAAATCATCTAGTGTAGGTATTTTGCGTGTGTGCGCACGCGCACAGGCACACACACACTCTGTACTCTGTATATGCATGTTGTTTCCCCTATTAAAAAAATGACCTCTGAATTCACTTTTATCTTTGTCTTCTCTTTGCCTGTCATAATTCCTGGTACTTAGACGAGGCTTAATAAATACTTAGTTATTGATAGTGGATAGAAGTGAGTAGGGAGCATATTTCAGGCATATATGCAAAAACATGGAGCTCTGAGCTAGAATATACATTTACAATGAAAAAATGGAATGAATGAACATGCATTTATTAATAAGCACATGCTGTGTGTTAGGCACCATGCTAAATGTTGGGGATACAAATATAAGAAGCAAGTCAGTCCCTATGGTCATGGAACTTACATTCTAACAGAGAAAGACAACACATATGGGGAGTTAAGGTCAGGGTGGATTTTCATCTGCAAAGTTTTATGGATTGTGAGTGAAGTCATAGGATAGGTGATTGACAGTCTTTCTAGAGTGATAGTGTTGATTTGATTACTTTTCTCAGATCCATATTTTCTACGCATGCAGCTTCATGGAAGGAAAAGGACTGGAGTGCATTTGTGGTGTCTTGGAACACCTAGATATGGTGAATTCTTGACAATGATAGTCCAGGCGTGGAAGTTGGGTGTGTTTGTAGCAAGTAGAGGATGGAGCACAGTAGCATAAGCAGGAGGATCAGAGTGCACTGGGTGGTTCTTTGGAAGCTTAAATATAGGAAATTTTCCCCATTCAAGTCATGGATGAGAAACAGCAGCCAATTAAGCTGGAATCGATAGTGCATGAGGGGAGCATTGCATATAGTAAGCCTGGAAAGGTAACAGGAAGCCAGATTAAGGAGGGCTTCAAATAAAGAATACAAGACTTTATTTGATCATAGAGCTGAGAAGGAACTAGAAGGGTTTTGAGCATAGATAAAATTGAACTGGAGGAAAAGCACACTGGCAACTGTGGAGGCTGGTGAGAGGGCAGCCACTGAAGCTCATTGGAAGACCAATGAGAATGTTTTTGCCACATTCCCAATGAGATATGATGATGGCTTGAATTCATATGTGTGAGGAGAGAGAGACTTTTCCCATTATTTTTTAAAGATTGCTGCCAGTGGCTTAGTAGTCATACCCATAGGTTCTTTAAGAATCTTGGACTATTACCTTGTATTCATTGAGCACAGCTTGTTGTTCATTTCCCATTTCCTAATTAACTTGAATTTCAATTCTCTGTTGACTGTTTTTGAGGAAAAAAAATTATCAGTCCTTTCAGTGATTTCTAGATCTACTGTGAAAAAATTTCTGCAGTGAAAGGAAAGCCACAGTCAGGCCCACATAGGGTGTGTCAGCTGCCTCTATGAAGGAGTGAAGAAATTGGAATATCTGCTGCAAAAGAGAAAAAATATAGGATTACAACTAAGAATAAATTACCTATATATGTATGGCAAATAAATTACCTATATAAAGTATGATCCTATAAAAGTGAACCTTTAATGAAATAGAGGAATTCCAACCATTCCTGATGGCAAAAGAAGAACTGAGTAGAAATTGAAATAAAACATAGAAATTCAGAGAAACATAAAAAAAATATGGGAGCAAGAATTCAGTAAGGGACTATACAAGGATGAAGCATGAATGTTCTAATTTAGGAATAAAAGAAGTATCCCCTCAGATTCCTAATGTCATCAGGATTCATAGAAGGAATTATATAATACAGAAAGCATGGGAGTGTTTGGTTATGTTTTGATGAGGGGAAAAGGAATATACTGTGGAATTAAAGGGAATTTAACTATTTCATATAATTGTCGTGTACAAGTAGAAGATTATACCAACAAGGAGAAGGCATGTGGAGAGAGACTATCACTTTACAGATAAAAAAGTTAAGGCAAACAGGTGGAAGTAACTTGCCCAGGGTTACACGGTTACAAGTTGTAAGTGAAAGAAATCCAGTCTATTAATGGTCATCTGGAAAAAATGCTCCAAATCACTAGTATTTAAAGAAATACAAGTTAAAGCACCTCTGAAGTTTCACTTCACCCTTCAGATTGGCAGAGTTGACCAAACAAGCAAACCTAAAAAACAAATGCTGGATAGACTGTGAAGAAATATGTACATTAATGTACTATTAATGGAACTGTGAACTGGTCCAGTCATTCTGGAAAGCAATTTGGTACTATCCCTCGAAAGTTACTAAACTGTTCATATCATTTGATTGAGCTATAGCATTACTAGAACTCTTATCTCAAAGAGATCAAAGAATGAAGAAAATATTCATGTACAAAAACATTTAGAGCAGCTGTTTTTGTGGTAGCAAAGAACTGGAAACTAAAAGAATGCTCATCACTTGAGGAATGGCTAAACAAATTATAGTGTTATGTATGTGATAGGATACTTTTGGCCTGTAAGAAACGATTAAAGGGATTTGTGTCTGGGAAGATTTGGAGCAGAACCGGGAGAACAATTGACATAATAACATCAATATTATAAAGACAAACAACTTAACCACAATTCCAGAGAACTCATGATGAAACATATTCACCACCTCCTGAAAGAGAGGTTAGAGTTTCATAGTGCTGATTGAGACACATATTATTAGATATATGCAATGCAATAAATTTGTTTGTTAGACTATTCATATTTGTTAAGACTTTTGTTTTTCTTTCTTTTTCATTAGAGGGAAGAGGGTTAAGAAGGTAGATTTTTGTTTCTTGAAAGAATTTTTTTTTTTAGAAGAAAGGACCATACCTATTTATCAGCACTTAAAGGCACTTTTGCAAAAAGTTCACAAACAAATGAAGAAAAGGAGAATTATTAAACATATCCTTCCTGACTACAATGAAATAAAAATGTGTTTATTAAGAGGACAATAAAGACAGGATTAAAAATTAGAGGTTAAATAACTTAGTCCTAAAGAATTGGTGAGTAAAAAGACAAATTGTAGAAACAAGAAATAATTTCATCAGAAAAAATGACAATAAACAAAAATGCCAGCATTTTGGGGATACAGCCAAAGTGGTCCTTAAGGGAAAGTTTATAGTGCAAAAAACTTTTTTTCAACCAAACAGAGAAAAAAAACCAATAAATTGGACATATAAGTTAAAAAAATTAAGAAACCCACAAAATTATAAAAATATCCCATAACTACAAAATAAAAAATCTGAACGTCAAAGATGCAATTAAAATTGAAAGCAAAAACAAAAATCACTTTGAATTACTAAATAAAATTAAAAGGATTTTTTAGAAATGTAATTAGCTTGTTTGGGAAAAAAAGAAGAAAACCAAATTCCCCAAAATAAAAAGGAAGATTCACAATAAATAAGATTGAAGGAATTATTAAAATAGTCCTTCTTTTTTATTTCAGCAAAACCAACACCCTAAGTGAAATCGATATTTGCAAAAATATAGAGTATCTAGATGAACATAACAAGAAATAAAGAAGCTATATAATCCAATCTCAGAAAAAAAAAAATCTCATTCCTAAAAGAACTCCCAAAGTCAAAGAGGAAGGGAAGACGCAGGACCAGATAGATTTATAAACATGCAGAGAGCAATTCTATTATATCATAAGCTCTTTGCAAAAACAAGAAAAGATATATTCCTACCACATGCTTCCTACAATACAAATACGATCTTCATATCTAAGTCAGAGAGAATCAAAGCAGGGAAAGAAAGCAATAGACTTATTTTTAATGAATGTTGACAAAAAAATTTAAATGAAATATTAGCAACGCAGCTCCAGCAACTTATAAAAACGATTATACACTCTGACCAGGTCTGACTTATCCTCGGGATTCAATGTTTATTCACTATTTAGAAAACTAGAGAAATGTTAGGTCATATTAATAAAAAGAATAATAAAAATCATGCGATTATAGCACTAGTTGCAAAAACATTAGAAAACACAGGAATAAACTGACCTTTCATTAATTCAATAAGTAGAATTTATATCAAAAACTCATAGCTAGCATTTTATGTAATGGGGATAAATTAGAGGCCTGTGTAAGAAAATTAGGCATAAGAAAGAGTATTCATTAACCACTCCTCTTTGATATAGTGCTAGAAATGGTAACTATGGAAATAATACAGGAAAAAGCAGTTGAGAGAATAAGCATAGGCAGAGAAGAAACAAAATTAATAGTTTTTGTCAGTGATGTGATGGCTTACTTTGAGAACCATAGAGTCAATTAAAACATTATTTGAAAAAAATAATTTCAGCCAAGTTTAAGGATAGAAAGTAAATCCACATGAATCACTAGCCTTTTTGTATAATAATGTTAACAAAATCCAATAGTAAGATATAGACAGCTTCCTTTTAAAATAGCCACAGAATGTATAAAATGCTTGGACATCTACCTATCAATAAATACTATATTAAGTATGCCTCAAAATGAGATAACTTGTAAAGCACATTGCAGGCTTTAAAATACTACATAAATGTTATCTCTCATTATTATCAGTCACAACACATTCTTTATGGCAATGCAGATCGTAATAATTAGAGAAATATTAATTGCTCATGGGTAGGCAGATCTAACTTAGTAAAAAATACAATACCCTCTAAATTAATTTGCTTATTCAGTACATACCAATCAAACTACCCAAGGATTTTTTTTATAAGAATTAGAAAAAAAAATAATGAAATTCTTTTGGATCAAGAAAATATCAGGAATCTCATGGTAATTGATGAGAAAACAGTAAAACAAAGAAGAATGCTACCCACCTCTTCCCTTTAAGTTGCAAAATGAAACATATTTTTGGACATGGCCAATGTGATAATTTGCTTTGCTTGACTGTCTGTATTTGGTATAAAGGTTTTCTTCTTCTTTTCTTCTCAGGGAGAGTGTTTCAGAGGGTTGTTAAAAATGCTTGTTAATTTAAGAAAAGGAAAGTACAATAAGTGTTACATTGAAAAAAAAATTTCTTTTCTAACTCTGAATCTTGGTTAATAGTGATAAGTTGCATATTTGTTCTCTGCTTGGAGTCAGGAAGACTTATCTTCTTGAATTCAAATCTGGCCTCAGACATTTAATGGCTCAGTGACCTGGGGCTAGTCACTTAACCCTGTTTGCCTCAGTTTCCTCATTTGTAAAATGAGTTAGAGAAGGAAATGGCTAACTTTTCCAGTATCTTTGCCAAGAAAACCCCAAATTAGGGTCATGAAGAGTCAGACTTGACTGAAAATGACTCAACTACAACATATTCTTTTCATTTAAGGACTCCCAGTGTCCTTGCCATAGACCCACAGGGTTGAGTGAGAGCTCAATTTCCAGGGTTTGTGTAAGTGCTACTTATTTTTAGGTTGGTAGGGTACTGTGGCAAAAATGAAATCTGAATGCTTTGCCAGGCAAATATTATTTCATTTTCTATTTTTTTTTCAGTAAGTTGTTCTTTAATTTAGAAATCACAGTAATAAAAAGAACATTTTGTTTTTCTCTGACAGTAGAAAAAGTAAAGGAGAAGGCAGTGTGGTATAGTGTAAAGACCCTATGGCATCTATAGAAAATGAGCATGAGTTTGAATCTCAGCTCTCTTCACCAGGCTACCTTGATATCAAGGCTGTTGTTCTCTGTTGTACACCAATAGAAAGTTGAGAATAGTTAAGTAATTCTCTTGTGTTCCTACAGGTAGTTAGTGTCAGAGAACAGATTCTGGATTCTTTAGTTCACTTCTCTTTCCATTCTTTCCCTTATATCATAATGAATAACTGAAGTTGATTATATAGAGGATGATATTACAAAGAAGATAAAAAGGGTGATGCAGACCTCCTCTCCCCCAAGCCTTTTGTTTAGCTCCATGTTTATTACTTTGAATTATGGTGGTAATACTAGAAATTTTTATAAAAAGTAACAAGAGTGAAGAAGTAAGGAGTCTTATATTCAAGTCTTATTGAATATCATGGTAGTGCTGAAAATTTTCAAGAAGACAAGAAAAAAATTAAAGTTGTAAAAATTAGCAAAGAGGAGATATAATTATGTATTTATTGTTGATGACATGATAGTTTACTTAGAAAATCCTAGTGAATTAGCAATGAAACCTGTTGAGTCAATAGCTTTAGCAAAGTTGTAAGCTACAAAATGACGCCACAAAAATCAGCAGTATTTCTTTATAATAATAACAAAATATAAGAGATAATAATATAAAAGGGAAACCCTATTCCACATACCTACAAAATTCATAATATATTTGGGGATTCAGTCTACCAAAGCACACTTAATACTTCAAAGGATGCATTACAATGTCATTTTTAAAGAACTCCTTAAAATAGCTGAAATATTTGCTGCTCACTTTTGGCCTTTGCTAATATTATATAAATGACAATACTACCAAAGTTAACTTATAATTTTTTCCCCTATACAAATCAAATGGTCAAAGGAATTCTTTACATAAATCAATAAAATAAAATTAATTTGAAGGAACAAAAATACATAGAATATCAAAGAAAATAATTAAAATGTAGAAATGAAAGGAGAATAATCCTTGTGGACTTCAAACTATTTGAAAACAGAAATAGTGAAAAATATTTACTCTTGATTAAAAAGCAGAAAAGCACATCAGTGGAATAGAATGGATGTGAGAATCAGAAATATTGACACTGCGTAACTCTATCTTTGATAAACTTGACAATATAAATTATTTAGGAAAAAATCCTCATTTTATAAGAACTGCTTAAAAAATGAAAAACAATCTGGCAGAAATTGGGCTTAGACCATGGTTTCATAATCTGAGGTCCATGGGCTACCAAGGTGTCCGTTTTCAGAGAGTCTTTGACAAAAGACTTACTCTTTGCTTTTACAAAAGTTACGTCTTTATTTTTACTAAACTTAAATTTCCTTTGTATTATTATGTGTTTTATTTTATGTATTTACATGCATTATTCTCAGAAAGGATTCATATGTGTCACCAGATTGTTGAATTGGTCCATGACATAAAAACAATTTAGAACCTCTGGCTCAGACCAACAACTTAGACTATATTCCACAATAAAATCAAAATGGATACATAATCTAAATAAGAAAGATTTTATATTATTTTAAAAAATTGAAAGAGAAGCAGATCCTATGCCTTTCATGGCTATCTTTAAATTTTTTTCCCAATTAACCGTAAAAACAATTCGTATCATTTACTTTAAAAATTTTGAATTTTAAATTCCCTCCCTCTCTTTTCTCCCCATTCCTTGAGGTGGCAAACAGTTTGATATAGGTTATATATGTACAGTAATGCACAACTTATTTCCATATCAATCATGTTGTGAGAGAAAGCACAAGCCAAAAAAGAACACCCTACAAAACATAAAGTAAAAAATAATATGCTGCAATCTTCATTGAGCCTTACGTGTTTTCTTCTCCAATAGATTGTAAATTCTTTGACAGCAGGGTTGTCTTTTGCCTCTTTTTGTATCTCTTATCACTTGGCACAGTGCCTGGCACGTAGTAGGTGCTTAATAAATGTTTATTGATTGATTATTTGACATTGACTAGAGTCTGTACTGTGAATTTATTCATTGAAGAACATGGACCAGAATCACACAGGACAAAACTGATTGCTATCTCTTCTGATATAAAGAATGTTTTTTGATGATATTGCAGTTTCTTTCTAGTATACATACTATATATATATATATATATATATACACACATATATAATATTAGATTTTTATATTTTAAACACTTTATAATATGCAATAACTTATTCATAAAAAATTTAATGATAAATCTACTTATGCATCTGCCAAATATAGTGAAGCAGCATGAAATGTTGGCTTTTAGTTCAAAAGATTCAGGTTCTAGTTCTGTCTTCTGAGTGACACTGGGGAAGTCACTTAACTTCTCTGTCATTCAGTTTCCTCATCTCTGATATTTTGGATTAATTGTCCTCCAATATCCCTTCAAGATTTAATACTAAAATCATAAGAGATTAAGTCACTTAACTTCTCCTTAGACAACTTCCTTCCTTATTGATTGGGGAATTTTCCTCACCCAAATTGTCTACACCAGTGGAATCACGGTTTGTTCCCTTCTCCCTAGAATTATCATATTAATCATAAATGTTCAGAAATTGTATTTTCAGTGGCATGATCTTTTAGGACTTTCAAATCTACGGTCTCTAGGAACAAATTCTTAGCAGCCAGATAAGACGGGCAGCTCGGTGGTGCAGTAGACAGAGTGAGAGGCCTGGAGTCAGGAAGACCAGAGTTCAAATTTGGCCTCACACACTTAATAGCTGTGTGATCCTGGGCAAGCCACTTAATCCTGTTTTCCTCAGTTTCCTCATCTGTAAAATGAGCTGGAGAAGGAAATAGCGAACCACTCCAGTATCTTGCTAGAAAACCCCAAATGGGTTTTTGAAGAGTTGGACATGACTGAAAAATGACTAAACAACAACAAAAACCAGATAAAAAACTGAATCATCATTAATGTGTTTGTATTGGAGGTTCTATCTCCTCTTTCAAGTCCCTGCTGCTACCCTCCTATGCTATCTTTATTTTAAGTGGAAATAAGTGGACCTAATTTCATGGCTCAGGAAATTTTGAGTGGGGCTCAGGATACACACAGATTCATTAAGAATTGGCAATGGGAAAGGTAAACTATAGAACCTATACCAGGGAGGCAAACTTGGTCTTAATTAGTTATCATTGGATTGCTGAAACTCAACGGGGTGGTAGCCATGATTAGAATTTGGTTCTTGAATGGTATACATTGTTTTAAAGTATAGTGTAGCTAAATATGTGTATTAGGGGTGGTGGTGCATGCATGCACGTGGGCACGTGGGTGGGTGTGTGTTTGTTTGTTTATTGGGGAAGGGGAACAAAGATTAAATATTTAATAAGACATTTCTTTCAAGAAATCCAGAAGCCAAAGGAAGGGAGCATGGTAGAGAATACTGAATGAAAATCGGTGAAGACAGAAATAGCATTGGTAGGTCATTGGAGATCACTCAAAACTTCCTGGACAATAATAAGTAGAAGATGGGTTTGGATAACACATTGCAAGCCTGATATGGACACCTGAATGACATGGAAGTGATGAACCTTAATTATCTGCACATTTTCTGGAAGTCTTTTTCTGATGGTGATGAGCAACTATTAATGCCTATGCTTGCTATAATGATAATCTTATCCATCAGGAAGTAGAAGGAATGATAGAGAGACTTATCCTAAATTTGATTCTCATCAATGTAAAAACAAACAACCAACAACTGTAGTTGTTATTAATGATGGGAATTGCGAAGGAAACTGACTGTGCCATCTTCAGAACTTTTGTAGAGGAGAGGCAGAGTTGATACAGTCTGACATTGTTTGCTAGTTTTTAGGACAGTAGGTTTTCAGTGCCTTAGAGAGAGTATAGGTGAGATCCATTGACTTAAAATTCTCTAGAAGTTAGCCCAGGAAGGATAGGAAAGTCTTAAATAGAAAGTTGTCATGACACAAAGAGATATTTCTAGTAAGCTGTGAATGAAGATTAATTCATTGACCAGCTTAGATTTTAAAAAGATTTGTATGGAAAATGAAAGAAATTACAGCTAACAGAAGATGTACATTAAAAAAAAAATGCCACATTCCTCAAAAAATAGTGTCAGAAGGTCAGAACAAAGGATCTGAGGCTTTTTATAAAATGCTGAAGTATAATCATTTGTCTGGGATAATAGAACATGGTATCATAGATTTACAGCTGGAATATAAAGTCATCCTATCGTTGATAGGGTAGGAAACAAACCCAGAAAAGTTGAATCATTAGTTCAAAGTCACATAGCTAAGTAGCCAGCGCAGCTGAAATTCAAATGCAGGTCCTCGGATTCCAGATCTTCATCCTGCATTCAGGTGAGAAGGATTTCAGTTTGTGTGGGTTAGACTAACTTGCTTTTGAGTTGTTTTCAGACTCTAAACTTCTGTGTCATGTTTAATGAGTCTAATCCATTTAGTCATAAAAACATTTATTAAGCATCTCTTATTTGTCAGGTTTCATTCTTGTGTATTCAGGATACAGAGAAGAGACTGAATTGGTGTCTTCAAGTTCCCATTCTTCAGGGGCTATACCTTATAGTGCATTGAGCATTTAAAATGAATAGAAATTAGTCTTTATTGAATTTAATTGCATTTTTGTTTAATTAATGGTGTTGCAACTATTTTTTTCTACCTTTAAAGTTTTTAGTTCCAAATTTTTAGTTGACATCTTAAATATGTCCCAATCATATCAGATGGACATATGTATTAGGGTTACACTTCCCCCTTGATTATTTGAACAAAGCCTAGTAATAAGTCTCTTAAAGAATTCAAAGGGGCAGCTAGGTGGCACAGTGGATAGAGCACTGACCCTGGAGTCAGAAGGACCTGAGTTCAAATCCAGCCTCAGACACATAACACTCACTAGCTGTGTGACTCTGGGGGTAAGTCATTTAACCCCAATTGCCTCATCAAAAAAATGAAAGAATTCAACACATTGGGAAAAAATGCTTATGACTAGTATATAAAAATAATTTTGATATTTTTGTATAATCAAGAATAGTCACAGCTATGAATTGACTAGTTCTACTTCCAGTGTTTTGGTTTTCCTGTTTACAAAAGTGTATTGGTTATGATTGTCCTAGGTTCACCCTTCAGAAGAGTTTTAGGGTTCCTCATTCATATGCTATGTTGTGTAAAGGCATGTCTAATCTTGCAAGATACCCTTTATTCGTTTAAGATTGTCAGTCAACAAGCATTCATTAAACAATTATATGCCACCATCAGTCATTGTTGCAGAAATATTTAAGGAAAATCTTAAGGAAATCTTTAAGGAAAAATAGGGCAGATTCCTAAGTTGGGTTGGAAGTTTCACTCGATGGCCCCTGGAGGTATAGTATTTATATATTCTGCTAGTTTATGTGACTCCAGGAGTAAGCACTAGGCTGCATCCTTTGTTTTGAACCCTAACTTTCTGCCATTTTTTTTCTCTTTTAAAAATTCATATTACACCTCTGTATTTTTCTTTGTCCTTTTCTCCCTTACTTCCACTCACCTTGTAGTGTTCTTGATTCATGGTTTGAGCTGTATAAATTTTGGTTTTATGTTCCCAAATATATGTCATCATTATAACTTTCAACTTCCATTAAAACACAAGTAAACTTTCTCGAGACATGATTTCATTTTGTTTGTTAGCTTTGAAGAAATCATTTACTGGGAAGTTTTTAAGAAGTGTTAACTAAGTAGAATGGTAAGTGATTATTTAAAAGTTATATTTCAACTAACGTAGCAAACCCAGAGCAATTTAATTACACACGAGGTTCATATGGAGTTCCACGAGAGAACTTTTTCATTTGTTTCTATATATTTAACTTATACTTATTTGCATTCTTCTGTTATTTATCATGCATTATTTTTCCTTTTTTAGTAATTATTTTGGTAATATAAAAACATTACTATGTCCCATGTGATTAGTCATTTTCCACCTATTAATCTGGCTTTATGTTAAATAATGTGGTAATGACAGTGATTTCATTTGCAGACATATTATGGAATTATGATTGTGAAAGTAATTAACATAATATGACATCTCATTTGTTTACAAAATTAATATAAATTTTATGTACCTTAAAACATTTTTTATAGTAACATAGAACAAAGAACTATGTTGCTGTTGAGAAGAGCAAGAAAAAGGTTTTTTTGGATACCATCTAAATCTATCAGCTCCGGCTACTTTGGAGAGCTGTGTAGGGGTGTTCAGGGAAGACTAGCACCTGTGATGTGAAGCTGGCCAGGCCCTTTTCAGGGCTCCTTTTCACTTTTGGCAAACATCTGCTTCATTCAGTTTTCACTTGTAACTCCAAGAAGCTATGTAGCATGTGCAGCAGCCACACCTGAGTGAACCATTTTGACAAACAGGCTAAACCAGGTTGAGAGGTAACTTAGGGGCTTCAAACCTCTCAGTGAGTTAGGTGGGGTCGGGTCTACCCCAAGCATGTGGAGACTTTTCCTGGTGGAATGGGCAGATGAGAACAGTGTGTTACAGTGGCCATGAAAGCAGCAGTACTTAGAGCTTGGTTAGGCATTGAAGATTACAAGATCATCTGCTGCATTCTGAGCCATTGCAATTCCTCTTGACCTTTGTCTTGACGATGGATTCTGAAGTCTCTGGAAGAGAGAGTGAGGCTGACAACTTTCTGCAACTCTGCTTCACTTAAACTCAATATATGTGTGAGTGAAAAGACATCACCCATGCCACTTTTATCATTTTTACTTATCTCAAAGGCCTGTGGCAGCAGGTAGGTGACAAACCATCAGGTGCCGATACACTGGGAGCTGTAGTCACAAGTTTGCAGATAGGCAGCCTAAGCAGCAGGGTAATTTGGCAGCCCCTTGAGTGAGAACCCTTCTTTACTGACCACAGTGCTCACCTTCTAGGGTGATGAAGGGACTGGAAAAGGTCTCCTATTGTCTTTTTCACCTAACTTAACCCTGGCTTGCTTACTATGGGAGGTGGGGATACTATCCTGTGGTCTAATTACAAAAAAAATTACAAAATTTGGAAAGATGATTCCACTCACCATTTATACATGGAGCGTGCACAATCGTTATGGACAACACAAAATCCAGTAGACCTGAAAGATGAACAGCTCTTCTTGCAAGAGAATTCAGCAGGTAACACAATTCAGATCCCAGCCTTGAATGCAACAAGGCTGGCAAATGAAGGCCATCTTACCAAAGTCAGAGCTGGATACGAATTTTTCTGGAGTGGTCACAGTGATGATGAGTGTCATGAAGCTAACAATCTCGTATGCCTCCTAACAGTAGTGAATGATTGGCTCATTACAGTGAGATTGCCACTTGCAGGAAAGTGCCATACCATCACAATCAGTTGTATGTTCCCACCACAATGAATCCTGATGAGGTCAAAGAAAAATTTTATGAAGACCCGGAGACCCTTATCATCAGTGAGTTGTAAACAGCAACGGTAATGGTCACTTACTGCTGAAGACTTGTGCGTTTCATGACTTTCTCATCATCAGTACTGTCTCTGTTTACTTAATCACAATAAAACTTCATAGAAGTACCCTCACAGCAAACGTTGGCGTTTAATAGACAGTGTCATTATAAGGAAAAGAGACAGGATATGAGAGTGACAAAGGCGATGTGTAGCACGGAGTGCTAGACTGATCATAAACTTATCCTCTCCAAGCTAAATATTCTCATTCAACAAAATTGGCAGCCCCAAGGCAAGAAGACTTTTGTCAACAGATTAGAGTGCATCTCTACATCTGAAAAGATTGTTGCTAACTGGGAGAGAAAACTGAGCCAACACATGGTTGGCAGCAATTAAGTAGGAAAGGATAGGGTAACTTTCAGAGATTTGGTGTACAGCACCATATTTCCTTATCTGGGCCAGAACACTCACAGATATCAAGATTGGCTTGATGAAAATGATTGAGAAATTCAGCAGTTGCTAAGCAAAAAATGAGAACTCCACAGGGTTTATCAGCAGGATGGTTTGTCTGTCTCTAAAAAGGCAGCATTTAATTTCGTCAAAAGTAAAGTGCAAGGAAAGCTTCGAGAGATGCTGGACTCTTGATTCAGTAAGAAGGCAGTTGAAATTCAGTTTTATGCTGATATTTACCAATTCATAGAGTTTTATGACGCCCTGAAAGGGCCAAAGGCCTATGGTGCATCTTGGATACTCAGTGCTGATGGGGCCACATTGATTGTTGATAAGGACATGATCTGGAGAGATGGGTTCAACACTTCCTTGGTGTTCTCAGCAGACTGTCATCAATCAGTGCTGAAGCCATATACCTAACGTTGAAGTCAGTCCCTCTCTGGCCAAATCTCCAACTGAAGAAGAGATTTTGAATGTCGTTTGGCTCCTCTCTTAGGGCAGAGTTCTTTGTTCTGATCCTATTCCAGCTGAGACACACAAGGCAAGGGATCCACTGCTCATACAAAAGCTGATTGAAATCTTCCGACTTATATGGCAAGAGAAGGTTATCCCCCAGGAGTTTAAGGATACTTCCATTGTCTATCTCTATAATGGAAAAGGAAACAAGTTGTCCTGTGACAATCACAGTGGGGTCTCTGTCGTAGTCATTTTCAGCAAGGTTCTTGTCAAATTCCTCCTTAATAGGCTGAACCTTCACCTGGTAAATGGTCATCTACTCTAGAGCCAGTGTGTCTTCAGAAAGAGTCAAGGAAAGGTCAGTATGTTTGCTGCACAACAACTCCAGGAGAAATCCCAGGAGGAGAACAGAGGTCTGTATACAATATTCGTCAAACTGAACAAGGCCTTTGATACAGTCAGCTGTGAGGAGTTGTGGAAAATCACGGCACAATTTGGTTGCCTGGAGAAGTTCATCAATATTGTATACTAGTTCCATGATAGCATGCTTGCACTGGTTCTGGATAATGGGCAATGTTCTTGTGCTTTCCTAATCACCAGTTGAGTGAAGCAGAGGTATGTGCTAGCTCCCATGCTTTTTAGCATGATGTTTTCAGAAATGTCAGAAGCTTTCAACAAGGATGAAAATGGCATCAAGAACAGCTGCTTCACTGATGGTAAATTATTTAAATTTAAAAGGCTACACCAGTCAGGAGGACCTGAGTTCAAATCTGTCCTTAGACACTTGATACTTACTAGCTGTGTGAACCTAGGCAAGTCACTTAACCCCAATTGCTTCACCAAAAAAGAAAAAAAGAAAAACAAAAGGTTACATGCCGAGACTAAAATGGTGAGGCAGTTGGTGTGTGACTTTTGTTCACAAATGATTGTGCACTCAGTGCATCCTCTGAGACTGAGATGCAACAGAGTAGAATTGATTCTCTGCCTCTTGTGCTAATTTTGGCCTGACAGTTAATACCAAGAAAATAGAGGTTCTCCACAAGCCAGCACCACCTCATCCATATGTGAATCATCGGGTACAGAAATTGAGAATTTTGATTGCTGTGGATAAGTTCACTTACCCTGGCAGTATGCTATCCAGTACACATGGATGATGTGGTTGACTCACCCGTTGCTCAGTGTGTGGGACATTCCAAAGGGAAGTTTGGGAGAGAAGAGGTACTAGACTGCCTACCAAAACTGAAGGTCCTCAGAGGTGTTACACTTCCTCGTTGTTGTATGCTTGTGAAACCTGGACAGTATACTGGTGACATACCAGCAAACTGAATTGCTTACATTGGAATTATTTTAGGAAGATTTTGTAGAACATCTGGCAAGATAAGGTACAGCTCACTGAGGACCTTTCTTGGATGGATCTGCCAAGATTCAAATTCTGCTACAGAAAGTGCAACTCCAGTTGGCTGATTGTGTTTTTTTGAATGCCAAATGTATGTTTGCCTAAAAGACTATTTACAGATATCTCACACAAGGCAAGCACTCCCTTGGAGGTCAGAAGAAGAGATACAAGGACACTGTCAAGATCTCTCTGGAGAATTTTGGGATCAATTGTGAGACATGGTCACCACTGGCATAGGACCTCCCAGCATGGTGTACCAACACCAAAGAAGGTGCTGTGCTTTATGAGCAGAGCAGAATTGCAGTAACTCAAAAGAAGCACGAGGAGGGCAAATTTGGAGATATCTCCTTCCCAGATGTTCATGTGGAGTATTTGTGCCCGGCCTGTGATAGAGCCTTCTGTGTTCACGTTGGTCTGATCAGCCACGGTCAAAAACATTGTACCTGGATCTCAACATAATGATGTCATTTTGATTCTCTTCACGCTCCAAGGACAACAAGGAACTGTCTACATGAAAGTTTTAAAAACACACACACACACACACACACACACACACACACACACACGCATGCGCGCGCGCATGAAATGATTGTTGACAGGAAGTAAAAAATACCAGTGGTGTAAAACGTATATAGTTTGGATTTTTTTGAGTGAAGTAGAGGAAATAGGCGGCTAGAATCACTGGCATTCATATGCATTGAAAATGCTTGTCTCACTAATTTTACAGTGAGCAAGACATGGCAATTATCCTAGGATCAAATGAACATGGTAGACATGAAACAATAAATCCATTGTGGTTATTCTGTTTACTCCAGATAATTATCTCAAATAAAAATTGATGTAAATCTAAGAAATAGAAAAAACATCTTTTGAACATTAAAATTTGGTATAATTCAAGATATCATATATGTTGAAAAAGTGCTAGTAGAGTTGACTAATAAAAGAAAACCAGTGTAGTGGAATGAAGCTGTGTTTAATTTATATCCACATTTCCACAATTTTTTAAGTGGTCTGTAGTCCCCTAAACAAATTTTATGCCCCTGTCTCCTCCCTGAACTCCCTGTCCCTTTGGGAATTATAAGTAATGGACAGTGTTTTGTTTTGTTTTTTTGTTTTTTAAACACTGTTAGGTAAAGAATTTAAACTTATTTGTTAAGAAGGAAAAAAAGTTTAAAATAAATTTCCTTCAATTTTCCATCTTGGCGCTTACTTGGAAAAGGCCTCCTACTGGTGAGAGAGAGTGTGGTGGGGAAGAAATAACATGTGTTGAAAAAATATAAAATGAAGTCATTCATTCAGGTTCAGCAGTTTAAAAAAATGTTGATAGGAGGGCTGGGAATTTATAGGAAGTTCCAAAAAATAAACGTAGCTGAGAATATTAAGTACACTTGTGGTTATAACAGAAGTATAGATATGTTACATGTTAAAATTATGGTTTCTGGCCTGTAGAGCAGGGAGGCGTGTTGAGCCTGAGACAGAGCTGCTCTGGGGACAGAAACAGAGTGGAGCTTCTTAGAAGGCATGAACATCAAGCATTCTGTCACACGGGTAGAGTTTTGTGTCTCTCAGTAACACAAAACAGATGTTATATTACCATTAAAAACTCTTTTTAACTAAAATGGAATGTAAGTTCAGATCACTAGGAAGTTAACAGTTGCAATGTTATATTTTTCAGGATTCACCCTGCTGGTCAGTTAAATTTTGGAGGGAAGGGGGCTGTTTTATGACAGGGGAAGAGAAGGTGGCTATTGTTTTTGTATTTTGGTTATCTTGATTCAGGATCGTTAATGCAAACTGCTGACTGTGTTATCATTTCATTTATACTGTTTTTATTCCTTTCCTTGAAAAATGTTAGTGTAAGTCACTGGAAGTTCTTGAAATGTGAGTAAAATCATTGGTGTTGCCTCTACCCTTATGAAGTGGTTGTTTAAATGTATAATGTTTAATGAATTCACCTAACATGCTAGAAACACAGCTGATGCCAAAAAAACTGTATGTGAAAGAGGCCACCTGGGAAGACATTGCAGGGTTCATGTGTTTGATTTTCCTCATATTTGCTTTACTTATTTATTTTTCATTTTTTTCTGGTTTTGGTGCCACTGAACATATGAATGAGAATGTGCCAGATGTAAACCAATATTAATCATTCAGAACCTCTCTGGACAAATACTGTAAGGGGAAACCTGAAGTTGTCATTGCAGCACACTTTTGTTGTAAGACATACCTTGATCATAATTACATTCTAAGCCTGTGAAAATAATTGAAATGAAATAAAGTGAAAAACATGGTTGAGGATAACAGAATGAGCCATGCCTCCATATCTTCATCTTTACTACTTACCTCTAGGAAATTCTTTGCTGATTTTGTCATCTTGTACTTTGGGCCTTGCACTCCTATCCTGAGTGTTTGGTGTAGCTTGGTTCGGCTAAGCAGAGTGTGACAGCTGTAAGGTCTGTACACAGTAAAAGAACAAAGAAAAGTAGAATAGAAGGGGAGACAGCCCCCCAAAAAAACGGTGAATACCTTGGAGAGTCATAAAAGTCCCATGAATGATTGTTCATGTGACAGGTTCATCACGGTGTAGAAAGGAAAGGAGTTAGCTGAGGAATCATTGTTGAATGAAAAAGCTATGAATAGCTTAGCTACAGCTTAACTTTTGCTGTAAATGTTCTTAGAGAAATTACTTTGTAGATGGCTTATAATCAGATGCTTTTCATTGAAGACGCTCACATTTGTTCAACTGTATGAAGGTTTTACAAAAATATAGAATTGATTAAATCAGATAAATGATATACTTATGGAAAAACATAATACCTTTATCTAAGCCTGTTCCCCAAATAGATGTGTACCAGCATCTTTTTATTTCCTTTTTTTTTTTAAAAGAATTAAAAATATTTTAGGAAGATGTGTTAGAGTTCCTTGTCTTTATACATAATAATTATACATAATACATTTGTCATGATGATCTTGAAAAATTCAGTTGTATGAAATAGTTGGGGTTTGGGATAGAGGTGTGTTGAAATGTTTGAATAAGAATATATCTTATATTTGCATAATGTAATGTGCACTTCATGATCATTATATATTGGCAGTTTTTTTTAATTCCTGTCTTTTAAAACAGTGCAAGTCAGTATGTGAATATCTGCTCTGCCCAGCATTAGTGCAGTCAGAAACAGATACAAGAGCAACGTATGAATTCTATTTTAGTTAAAAGCAAATGTATATACTTGTAGAATTAGTTGTTTTAGAATTTCACTGAATCAGTTCAAAATCAGGATTTTGTGCCATTTTCTGTGTTTACCTAGGTCAAAATCCTACTTAATTGAACATAAGAAATTCCCTGTGAGATATTGAACTATAACATTGTAATGTAGGGGCCTAGATTAGATTTTTCTTTAAAGTACATAGTGAGATGAAGCATTCTTTGCTTGGATTATCATTTATACTGGCCCTAAGTTAGATGACTAGCTATTATTTCCTTGTGTGAAATTATTTTTTTCTTTCCACCACATATTTTTATTCATATTAACAATATATGAAACTGAGTTGTGTAAGGTCAAGGCTTTTTGTTTTGAAGTGTTTTCAGTCAGTATGATGCCTGGCCCATTAGGCGTTTCATGAATGCTTGATGATTGACTTGATGATTGTCTGAAGCAACTCCACTTGGGGTGGTGGGAGAAGACCAGAACTCTGGGCTAGTGGGAGTCTGTAAGGGGTCTTTAGGATGGCTTATTACCATGCTGATCTTGACTTTGTAAAAAATAAATAATGTATACACTGAATTCTAGTATAAATTTAATCATTTTACTCTAGCCATTACACAAGCATGACTACAGAGGAGAACTGAAGGACTTTTTTAAAATAAAGAAGACATTGAAAACCATCTTAAGAAAAAGAAACGCTTCAAAGAATGAATGTGATCACTTCTTGAGTGAAGGGATGGTTTGATCATAATTGAGGACAGAACTATTTAACTCTTATTTTGCTTCTCTTTTTCTGTTGCTAGGGAGAATGAATGACCTTTGGAGCAGAAAGGATAGGATCAAAGAGGCTAATAGGGAATTCTTGCTTAAGGTCAGTAAGGAAATAGTTTAAGAACTCCTAGTTGCCCTTGAAGAATTCAAGTCACATGGCCCAATTGAGCTACATTCTCTGGTCCTAAAGGATCTAGAAGATGTCTTTACTAAGTCACTGACAATGATATTGTAAAAATCAACAAAAACTGGAGGTATGGCCTAATACTAGTATGGGTCAACAGTTGTCCCAATTTCAAAATAAGGAAGTACAAAAGAATCTGAAATCTAGACCAGTGAGTGGCTAGATTCAGAAGAAAAAATGGATTTGAAAAACCTTTATCTCTGACCTAGGACTGACACCACAGTTTATAGGACTTGACACCAACATTTAATTTCATACTACTTGATAGATAAGTGATCAAAAGCTAGGACAAAAACATTTCTCTAAAGAGGAAAGATAGATTGGTCTAATACTCAGATATTCATATGGATCGCTGATCCTATGGTATGAGGAGCTTTCTCCAGTGATACAGATTGCAGCCTATCCATGCTTCCCTGCCCTCTTTGACTCATATCCATCTCTTCCCAAAAGTTTGCCACAAGTGTTTCCAATACACTTGAGCCTTTTCCAATTTCTCAGAACATTTCGAGTGTACCCTTTTTCTTTCGGTTGTCCATTTATATTCATGTTGAGTTCTAGAAACAGACATCTCTTTTGACTTTCCTGTATGAATGGACTGACCAAATTCCTTTGAGTGCCTAGTGATCTCCTCCCACAAGTTTTCAAATGGCTTAGGGCTCGATGCATTCAAAACAATGTCATCCATAAACAAGGAATATATGGAGGATGTCACTATCCACAGGGCTTGTTCAAGGCTTTGCTCTTGGCCTTTTCCATCACATTGGTGAATGCACATCTACTTGTTTTGTATGTCACCTGATGTTTATTATCAGAGGACTGTTGAACAGAATTATTTTATATCTTCCCAGGAATCTTGCATTATTTTAGTATACTTTAGGAGGTTCCTTGTAAAATAGTTTGTAAGGCAGTACTTTGTTATACTGAGTCATGATTTTTCATAATCAACAAACCATGCACTCACTGGGATCGTATATTTTTTAATATCTTTCAGTAAGATGTGAGATAGGTCATTGAATATCTCTTGTGAAATCCTACTTGTTTCTCTCATCCAGTTTGCCTTCAATTCGCATATAGATGACCTATGTTGAGGTTTTCTATCTGGCAAAATAGTCATGGAGGTCAGTAGTCGTTTATATTCTCTTGATCACCTTTTTTTGCATTAACAAGGTTCAAGATTTTTTTTTCCCCATTCCTTCTTGCATATTGGTCCCTCCATGCCCAAAGAATTATGTATACACTTGATCCAATCTGGATGCGTTTCCTAGCTTTATTTTCTTCGGTGTCATTTCTATCTCCTCTATAAGCACACCAGGGACTGTGATGTTAGTGTCCAAATGTAATGGTTTTATAATCCGTGATGGAAAAGACAATTTGTTTAAAAGGTTTTTGTAATCTTTTCAGTTTTTCTTCTCTTTCTTTTTTCACTCTTGTATGATCTTGATTAAGGGGATATCTTAACCAAGCTTTCTTTAGACTGTTTTTACCCTCCACTACTTCTCTCTGCCTTATGAGATACTACTGGTCATGATTGCCTATCATACTTCTTTGAAAAGTTTTACAGATGAACTGCTGTTGCCTTTGGCAGCCATTTCTCTCCATTTGACAAGTCACATTTATTGATGAAAGTAATTTCTAGATTCTTTAATTCATCCTGATACAGCAGTTAATTTACATTGGTTTAACTTCTGGATGAAATTATTGTATTTGTTGTCCATGTTGTTTCTGTTAACTGTTTCCTCGTTTTTATTTTCTATAATCTGTTTAAATAATTTAAGGGCTAAATCTTAACTGTACATTGCAACTTCATCTCCTTAATATTCTTTCCTCTTCTTTATTACAAATTCTGATCTTAGATTTGATGAGTCAGATATCTGTGCCAAAACCGCCAACTCAGTGCTAACTTGTACATCAATAATAAGCCATTTCCTGGCAGTTAAAATATAATCAGATTTTTTTTCTTTGTAATATTTTTTAATGTCTTCCAGGTCACCACCTGCCAATGTGATCCTGGAAAATAATGTTTAAAATCAGTAATAATCAGAGAAATGAAGATTTTCATCAACCGTTACATTTTGCTTCCAACCCATTAAAGGAGCAAAGACAGTAAAAACTGGGAAAAGTAATTAATGGAACAGTTTTGGGAAAATTGTATGCTAATTTGTTGTTGGTGTTTCAACCATTCTGGAAAGCAATTTGGAACTATGCGAGAAAAATTATTAAGCTGTTTATGCTCTTTAATCTACACATTCTTCAATGGGGCTATTTTGCAAGATAGTTGTGGATAGCGAGAAACAATCCCTATATACAAAAATGTTAACAGTAGCATTATTTGTGTTTAAAAGCTAAAAATCAGATACATTCCAGATGATTGAGAAGTTGCTCAAAAAATTGGTATATAGATTTTATAAAGTATTACAGTGAATATTAAAGAATTTTTAAAAAATGGAGTTATAGGAAATGCTAGCCTTTTGACTCCAAGTCCAGTACTATACTGTTCTGCCTATAAGAAATGAAAATAGGCCCTGAAACTGAGTTAGAAGAAAATCGATCATAAGTAGGGCTTACCCTAACTGATCTTCCTCAGTTCTAATGTCTTATTTGTTGTGATGGTAGTTTTTTGGTGAGATAATTTAAATAACAAATGACAATTATGAAAGAAGAGTATCAGAAATAAAATATACCTTTATAACCAACTGTGGCTCATAAATGATTCTTCTAAATTTGGCTATAATACAGAATCAGCCTTATTTTTGAGGTAAGGAAATGAAAATCTCATATCTGGATGTGTTTCTGAAAGAGAAGTTTTCTGTGTATTAGTATACAGTTAGCTCCCTAAGAGTTATGTTTCCAGGACACCAACTTTAAAGTATAAATGTTACGTTGCATTGAAATACAAAGGTGATCATGAAATCTTAAATAATCATAGTGTATTCACACATCATTGGTTTTTTTCCCTTGAAACTACAAGGCCACCCCAACACTCAAAATCCTAGCTGGATAGTGACTTTTTTTTTTTACCATGTGCTACCATTTTATTTTTATGTGATTTTGCTTTTCTAAGTTTCAGGCTTGAGTTTAAGAAAAGGATTGTTTCTTTTAAGGAAGCAATCATCTTCATTTATAAAGTCATTAATGGGAAATGTGTATTGTCCAGTATGGTAACACCATGGAACTAAGAATCCAGAGTACTGAGTTCCAACCCCAGCATTACCATGTACTAGCACCTTAAATCTTTGTCAACCTCTCAATCCTAGGTTCAGCATTGGTAAAAGGCGGTTAGTAATATCCCATTTTTGTAGCACATTGGATGTTGTGGTGACACAGTGAGATTATGTATAGAATAGAATTTTCCAAACTATAGAGTGCTACACAGTTATAGGATATTATTATGTAGCTTATATCAAAAGTAGCAATGGCTCTTAGATAACATGGACAGTTCCCCCATGTGTGCTCAGAATATTGCATATTTGGAGAATTTTTCAAACAGATTTTATGCCCAGTGATACATTTGGAATTCATTAGCAAGGTGAATGAAGCCAGGCAACAAGTTGTGATGAGTAGAGATAGTTGGGCTTAAGTTCAGTACTGAGGTAGGGGTAGTAATTAGCAACGGTAACTGAAACTCAGGAGGAGTAAGAACTGTCATGGGGCATATTGAAAGTAGGTGAAATCCTAGTTTACTTTGTTCTATGAAAATATTTTGGCACTAACCCCTTCCATTTTTAGAATTTCCTTTAGAATTGCCTAAGAAAACCAAATAATGCACAGGTTAAGCACACATCGCACTCTTAAAGATTCTATGCCAATGCTCTAAGATTAGCTATGTAAAGATTTAGAGTATGACTTCCAAATTTTAAATGGTTAGATTTATTTGGTATACTAGACTACCCAATTCTATTCTAGTGACGTTTAAGAGAAATACATCCTTAAATGTGAGAAGAATAATCATTCCCTAGATAAAAAATCAGTTGATGTTCATTTTACTCACATAAAGATGAATCACTCTGGCACATTTTACAGGCTCCTTTTTTCTTTCCTGAAAATTGATTTATTCCACTAGAGGATTTTTTTTTTAGTACGACTGAATGCTTACTTGTGCCATAATAGTGCTTTTGAGTTGTAGGCATAGGCCTCATGTCTGGTCTGTGTTACTGTGTTATAAAACTAGTTAATAACATGACCTTCCATTTTGAAGGACTTATTCTTCCATGATATGTAGAACATTTACACTTAGCTATCATTGGCTTTAAGGAATTTTTTTTTCATAAATTGTCATTACGTTTTTTGAAGCAGTACATTGATGCAAATTCATTTTGACCAAGTTTTAGGATCGAAGTCTTTGACCAGTGGAATAGGCTCTCCACACAAGAGGGAGGGTAAGCATGGAATAAGTGAAGGGAATGGTGAGTTATTTTAGCTGTTATTTGTGTTTGATAGCTTTTGTGATTTGTTAACAGAAAAACAAAAACCAGACCTAAATTCTGAAATGAATAGAACTACCAAAGAACAGAATTTACTGGAAATAAACACACACACACACACACACACACACACACACACACACACACACACTCTCTCTCTCACACTCACACTTTTTTTTTAAGCCCCTGCAAATTTAAGAGCATAGGACCCAATTGTCTTTGTATATAAATTATATGACTTTGTTTCTTTTTTCTGTATTTCCTTCCAGAGTTCTTTGATAAGCTTGATATTTCTAAGTAGTACACAAGAAATTTTCAAAGAAATTGTATTGATGGTGCCCAATGTAGACAGTTTCCCCAGTGGAGTGTTAAATTGTTGAATGTTGAATGTTGAATGGTTCTTGCGAACCATTTTAGTTTGTTTTTAACCCCCCAGTTCCTACTGTAGTGTCTGACACTTAGGTACTTAGTAATACTTGTTGAAATGAATCGAATTAAATTAAATTTCAGTAATGAGCTTGTAGAGCAATTTTTAGCCAACTTTAATAGATGGATTTTCCTGCCATATAAAAAATCATCTGATTTTAAAATTAAGGATCATGTGACTAATTTGTTTTAATGTGCTTAAAGCAAATTAAACTTAAATTGTGACTGACCTTTTCTATTAGTAGATGTTAACTTCCATTCTTAAAGTTAAGGCTATGAGATCCTCTGAAACATTTAACAAAAAGTGGGGAAAGCTTTTTGTGTGCTGGCAGTCCAAGGCAAGAATTTAATGAGTTCCCTCGAGATACTTGCAATTATTCCTGAGGCATTATAGGCTTTAAAACATGAATCTGATTCAGTTTGGTTGTTCCCCAAATGATTATTTTAGGCCCAACTTTAACAAATGTTTCACTTTGATTATGGGAAGGACACTGTTCCATGACATATCCCACTGTCTTGATTGAAAAAATACCTATTAACTTTTGACTTTAGTTATTAGCGGGTAGCTTTGTGAAAAGAAGTAGCATGATGTAAAGGGAAGAGTGTTGGAGTTGGAGATAGGAGAGAGAATCTAGGTTTGAATCTTGCTTTTGATATTTATTGTCCATGTGACTGGGCAAATGATCAGAGCATTCTCCTCTGTAGTTACTTTTTGTGTAAAATGGGATCATCTATTTTATTGTTGTTGCTGTTGTTCAATTGTTTCAGTCACATCTGACTCTTTGTGACCTCATTTAGGGTTTTCTTGGCAGTGATACTAGAGTCATTCGCCATTTTTTTCTCCATCTCATTTTACATTTGAAGAAACTGAGACAAACAGGGTTGAGTGACTTGCCTAGGATCACTCAGCTAATAAGTGTTTGAGGCCAGATTTGAACTCAGATCTTCCTGACTCCAGGCCCAGCACTATCCACTATGCCACCTGGTTGCCCAGTGAAAAATTGCAGTATCTATAGTATTACATAATGTGGCATCATGACATAATGAATAACTGACCTTGGTGGACTCAGTAAGTCTTGGGTTCAAGTCCTCCTTCAGACAATCCTGACTGTGTGATCCTCTTAGCATCCCCAAGGATACTCTCAAATTTCAGAGCTTTTGGTAGAGCAAGTTTTCTCCATGGGAGTTCATTATAGCTTCAGTCCAAACAAAAACAACTAATTTCACATAGTTGTTAGGAAAATGAAATGATTAAAGGTATGTAAAATGCTTGGCAAACCTAAAGAACTACATAAATAACTTGTGTCACTATTAAGCTAAGATTGTTATGACAACCTTATCCTTTGCTAGTTGGTCTTTCTTTTAGCTTATTGAACAGGTGTATGTTAAGCTTATACTAAGTTACTATGTATGTTGTGACAATTTTGTACCTATATTTAAAATTAGTCTTAATTTCTATTGGTCTAACTTTCTACCAAAGTTTTGCTTGGCATTAGAAGAAGAAAATGAAATCATAGATGAAAGAGACCTTAAACATTGTCTAAATAGAGCTGGAGAAAATCACAAAACTGTGCTGAATGGGTCCATCACAAATTTATTTACATTGTGTAATTTCAACTGAGCCTTTGGTGCATCTAGCCAGTGACATTTATCACATTGTTTATTCCAAATCTTTTCATCCCTCTTCAAGCTTCCCATAGCACCTTCCTCACACCTTGACAGTGATGACCATGACTGTACTTCACAGAAAAAAAAATTGTAGCATTCAGTGAAAATCTCCTTTGACTCCTACTTCGTATCACTTAAATGTTTTACTTCACTATCTCCTGTCATCCTGTCTCATATGAAAAGGTGTCCTTCATGTCAATGCAAATCCATCTAGATTCACCCTTGATTCCATCTTTTTGGCATGTCCTTTTAAATCCTTAAAATTCTTTAAACTTAAACTTTAAGCATGGAATGTTACACATTATACTAATTGTAATCAGTATATCAGACAATTACTTAACCATTTAAACTTCCTTGTAGAATCACCTCCAGAACAGAAATTCATTGGTTCCTCTGCCTTTGAGGGATGAAACTATCATTAAGACAAATTAAGAAATTATGTTTTTCTGCTTTGGGCAGAGAGAGAATTCTAGCAGATGTTCACATAATTGAAAGTCCCTCACTACTTCTATATGAGTCCTAGCCTTAATCTTTCTTGGATTTCTTTGGTTAAGCATCTAGTCAAGACACCATTGAGACCAGTATTCAGTACGTTAGGACCATGTACTTAATTAAATATTCCAACCATATCCATTTGTTGTTGTATTAGTTACCTTAAGATAACACTTTTCTGTTCCATGAGCCTCTGTCAACATTATAGTAGAATCCTTTGTAATTCTAATTGGTTTCCACAATATAATCTGATTCAAACAATTACTTGGTACTTGCTGGTCTGGCAGGCATTGGTGTTAAAGCAGAAAAAAACACTGCACATGGAGACCAGAGAATTAAATTAAAGGGTTGTCCTCACCATTTATTAGCTGTAAAACCAGGGTCATCATGTAGTAGGAAAGATATTGGAAGCTGGTGAGGATCCTGGAGACCAGGCAATATGAAAAGACCTAAGGCTATTTTGTCTATAGAATGGAAGGCTTATCAATAGGGTAGATTGTTGAGGTTAGAGTTGGGAGAGCTGGTTCAGGTGTGAAAGAATTCACTTAGACCTTCTCTATAGTCATTGTTGATAAGTTCAGTGTAGACCCCAAGAATATTGGGGTGCTATCTGAAATGATGAGGAATAGACGTGCAGGTCCTAGTGTCCTGAAAGAATTCATACAGACAGTCTCCAAGTTAAAGAAAGGCATTTATTGGGGTGATGCACCCAAGCAGATCTGACCCTTGTGAGGTAGAGCCCCAGGGGGCTCTCCTCCTCATGAGAGGCAAGGTCTAGGCCACAGGCCCTGCTCCTCTAAGGGAACAGAGTGACCCCTGTTTCCCATAGGGGGCAAAGGCAGGTAGTCAGGTCAAAGGTATGATTTAAATACAATTTTATGGAATAGGGGTAAGGGGACAAGAGAGTGGGAGGAGCGAGCATGGTTCCAAAATGCCTGGGATATTAGGTAGTCTGGAGGTGATAAGCAAAGAGAACAGCAAAGGGGAGTGGAAGAATTGTTCTACAATTGTGGGTGCTTTGTGAAACACACAGAGAAGTCCCCAGCGGAGGCTTCAGTGCATAATCTTCTTCTCACTTTCAGGCTGGTCACATCCTGCATCTTACCCCCTAACTTACTCCATCTGCCTCAAGCACTCTTTTCTACCTCATCTTGGATGATTGCTATTTTCATGTATTCAAAGGGCTATCATGAAAAAAAAAAAGGATTAGATTTATGCTGCTTGACCTCAGAATATAATAAAAGTGTATTGGTTGGGAATTTCAGAAAGAGTAGTATACTACATGTAAGACTGAATATCCAAAGGTGGAATGGTCTTGCTTTGGGAGTCACTGAGTCAGGCAAATGATGACCCCTTGTTAGATGGCGTAGAGAGGATTGTTCTATTTTGGAAAAGTTGGCTTCTGAGCTCCTCTCTCTGTGATTCTGTTACCAAATATCTATACAGTTGTGATCTCAGATCTATCAATATATAAATATACAACTTGGTTTGAATTTCCTTTTTAAAAGAAATTGGTTTATTTCCCATTTCTTTGAGAATATTATTGAATTACTGTACTGGAATTTCATTCCATTTGAGATATGAAGTGCATGTACTACCAATAATAACAATAACGATATCTACCATGGATAAAGCATTGTAAAGTTTTCCAAGCATTTTACATGTAGTTCTTTTGATCCCTACCACAACTTTGGGAGGTAGGTGTTGTTATTATCTCAGTTTTATGGTTGACAAGACTGAGGCTAAGACAGGTTAAGTGACTTGCTGGGGGTCACATAGTAAGCGTGTGAGACGGGATTTAAACTTGGGTCTTCCTGACTGCCCATCAAGTATTCTATACAATAAGTCCTTTAGCTGCTTCAGATAAATGTGTTTAACAAATGTTTACTTGAAGGATTTTCCTTTTTCAATTCTACTCAGAGTTTTTGATCTCTGTTATTTCATGCCTAAATTGTCTACCATAAGCAGGTTAAAAATAATCATTTGTGATTTAATGACATCACTCTATATTTAAATTTTATTTACATATTCAGTTAACTATATCTGTCATTTTTATTATGTCTCCTAACCACTGAAACTGAGATTTATTAAACAAGACCATCAAGTATTTAAGTGAATTTTTTGTACATTTTGGAATTTTGCCTCATTGATTGTTTTATTTTACATATGTAAAAATCATCATATCTTAGATTCTATTCGCAGTACTGATCTAAAATTAATTCTTTAATAATTTTACTTTTCTTATCAAGCTTTTTTTGCATTAACATTTTTGTATGTTCTATCATTCTCCTCGGAAATTCTTTGGGAAATTTGAAATAGATATGTTGAGACTCTTAAATTGAGGATGACCTTAAGAGAAAAGCAATTTTTATAAAATTGAAGTAATGTAGTTTCTTTTCAAGTCATATTCATGATTACAGGATTTAATGTTGAGTTGCCTTTAGATACTATATAGTCTGACCCTTAATTTTATAGAAATGAGGAGATTGAGACCCAAAGAGTTTGTGACTTTCTCAAGTTTACATAGATTATGAATTACAGAACCTGGATTCAAGTCTATCTTCTTTGATGACTAATTTAGGACTCTTTCCAGTATGTGATTTTTTTTTTTAATTAAAGAAAAAAAAAATCACAACTAAGAAATAAAGATTTCAAAAATAATAATAGCTAATAACCATTAACATTTATATAGAGCTTACTATATGCCAAGCTATGTGCTAAGCATTTTGCAATGATTCACTCATTTAATATTCACTGCAACCCCGGGCAGTAGGTGCTATTATTATCCCTCTTTACAGATGAACAAACTGAGGTAAATAGGAGATAAGTGATTTGCCCAGTCATACAGCTAGTAAGTATCTGAGATCACATTTGAACTTAAGACTTCCTGACTTGAGGCCTCTATTTGCTATACCACCCAGGTATTACTTTTTTTTAAATTAGAAAAAAAACCTAAGAAATACAGGTTTCAAAAATGATTTATATACATTTTCACAACACAGTTTTTTTGAACAAATCAAGCATTCATTGAAAAAGTTTTTTTAAAAAAATTATCCCAAGCAAACTTGTATATTATTTAGGTCATTATATAGTTGCACTGAGAGGTGGAAAAGTGAACTTTAGAATATGCCGAATTGTCAGAGGCATGACAGTAGCCTTCATCTTCTTATATAGTATCACATTTTATGCTGCCCACAAATGAATCTTCACATGCCCTGCTTCATTGACTCTCTCATTAATAAGCCACATTTCTTTTTCTTTATTATTCCGATGTCTGTATGAATTGATTGGTGTGTGAAAGTTGCTTTATAATAGTATTCATGATAATTCTTGAAATGCAGAAAAGCTATTCACTGGAATCTTCTTAAATTTTTATCAGGCATGAGATTATTTGTCATAAGTAGTCCTAAGACCCATGTTAAACTGATTATTGGTGTACATAATGTTTTAAAATTGTAAACATCTTTTATTTTCAAGAAATAAATTTAGTAAAATAATTTAGCAAAAAATGGCTTCTGCTGTTTTCCAACTATCATAAAATCTCAGTATCTATATCTTGCTTATTTTACACTGCCGTTCAGTTGTGTAGACCACAGAGAGATACTGATAAAGACCCAAGATATAGGAATAGTAAGAATGAGAGTTGTTGTTTGTCCTTCGTTCTTAAGAGGACCAATGACATTGGGAGGGTGATGTCTTGACTTGTAAGTGAATTGGATTTAAGTGAGGCATGGCTGTGCAAAGTCATCAGCCTCACTCCCTCCTCCAGGGTCATCTGAATCCAGTGGTGGGACATAGGTCAGGATTACTGCAGATGACCCCAGATGCAGTGGGAATATAATAGACAGGAATACTGGCCCAGGAATCAGGAGAGCTGAATTCCAAGTGTGATTCTCCTACCTCACGTAGGTGTTATTAAACAAGGCACTTAATTTACCAGGGCCTCAATTTCTGTAACTTTAGAATGAAGGGGTTGGACTAAATAATTTGTAAGCTCCCAACTAATTTTTAAATTCTGTGATTTTAATGTGACAAAAGAAAATTGTTACAGGGAAAAGACTTGTTATCATTTTAGTTATTTTATTTGAATTATCTGTTATTGGCTACTGCTTTCTTTTGATTAAAAATGATTATGTTATACATTTATAGGGCAGAGTTCAAATTCAGGGATCTTTAGAAAAATGAGTTATCATGGTAAAACCCATTTATAAAGCATTCATCCTCATACTTTATTGAATTCAAAGTCAATACTTGTACACATTGAAGCTTTTTAGAGCGTAATTCTCATTTTTTTGTTGTTTTGTTTTTGTACAACCAGGTATTCCAAGTAGTGATGGTTAAGCATTTGAGTTTAATGAGTTTTTTTAATTTTACCTGCTTTTTTATGGATTGTGTCTAACAAACCATACTCTTCCCAAAGGATAACTAAGTATATTAGTCTTTTCTTAGTGAGTGAGATACCATTCTGAAGGAAAGTTATTTGGATGCATTGTAGATAAGTGTTGGTGATATGAGTCATAGCCCTGAATGTAAGACATCAGAGGCCCTCGGGTGCAGCACTGATGACTTCTTTTGGTTCCTACTCATATCTCCCACTTACCCGCACACAGTTTAAGGGAGAGAGGTTATACCATTGAAGACAGTGTAAGTCAGTCTCATTGTTTTCATGACTTCTGTCTTCTTTCTGCACTCTTATCATCATCTTGCCAATCCATTGTACCTGCTAATTGCCACCAATATCTTCCTTCCTCTATGCTGTTCCTTCTCTTATTTCATGCTTTTCTTCTTTCTTGTAACTACTGCCTTCTGTTGTTTCTTCTACACTCCTTAGTTGGCCTTTTAAAGATATCTGCTCACAGTCAGAATGTTCCTTTGCTGCTGATTCATCTGAAGGCATTTCCAATGGCCCATTCTTAGCGCCAAGAGTTTTTACTCCCCTCAATTTAACACAGAAAATATAATCTACCTGTATTTAGAACACAGCTCTGTCACAATGAAAGGTTTATGCTGGCCAGTTAGGCTTATTGTGCATAAGGAAGCATATTGTTTGTATATGGTAGAAGTTTATGTGCTGAAATAAATTTTAAAACTTGATAATCACCTTATGATCACTTTTCTCGGTTTCTTTTCCTGATTTCTAAAGCCTTACTCAGTACCTGGGCCTTTCTATAACAGCCTAAAAATTCTTCAATAATTGTTCTATCTATTTGGACAACTATATGGCGAGCTGCTTCTCTTTGTTTTCCAGCATATATCTGCTCATTCTTGTCTAATTATACCAGCCAGGAAGTAGAAAATGAGAACATTGTACAGATAGTCACATCATAAGTAAGTTGTCTAACAGCCATAACTGTTGCAACCATAATTAGAAAGTCTTCTTTACCAAAATTTTGCTTCTGAAATTCTGCAGTATCTTCATGTAATACAGATATGGTCTTGATACCTAAACTGGGGAGCGACAGAGGAATAGAAATCTACAGACCAATATCCCTAATAAATATTGAAGCAACATTTTAAAATAGATTGTGAGCAGATAGGCTACAACAACATATTAGAAAGACTGTGTAGTCCCTTGTTTTTATTTCTTTTCTACATATGTTCTTTTGTATTATTTTCCTCCATTAGAATGTATACCCCTTCTTTATGTCAATATAATGTAGTCATTGTCATTTTTAAATGAATTAATAGATTTAAAAAAATAAATTATCAGTTTTAACATCTAATATGGTAAGTATCAATAATTCCATCTCACATAAACAGAAGCTCTTTGGTGTCCCCAGTAATTATTAAGATTGGAAAGCGGTCCTGAAACCAAAAAGTTTGAGAATTGCTAGTATAACCCAATATCAGGTACATAGTAGGTGCTTCGTATATGTTTGTTGAATTGAAGTGAACTGAGTGCTGAACATAATGAAATCTAAAGATTAAAAAAACAACCTAGTTTTTGCCCTCAAGATACTCATAATAGGTCAAGCATGTACAAACTGTATCAGCCCTTAAATCAGGCTCTAATTTCCACATAGAGACAAATTTCATTTCTCGATGGGTATGATCTGTGAATGTCAATGTTTTAAGTCAGGATTCTACATGTTGTAAGTAATGCCCCCTTATCTTCTGCCATTTCATCATATTCCTCCTCTTTGATCTTGATTTGTTACTTCAGCCAACCCTACGCTTGGTACTCTTGCTACCATTAAGTTTAAGGCTGTGGACTTCAGAATTTCTAGAGAAGTTTCCAATTGTCAGAAAATAAGACAATAACATCTGATTTACTTGAAAGAAAATCCTAATTTTTTTTCCTTTAAGGTGCAGGTTTTTGCACATCCTAATAGTAATGATTTTTAGATATTTTCACTAAGTTGAAAACTAAATGTATAGTCACTTTGAAAGAGTAAGCCAAATGGTTCATTAAATGATTCTGTTGAGTGGCACCCAAAACCTAAAGGAGAAATCGATTTACAGAATGGCTGAAGACACCATTTTTCTCAACTCACTAGGCACATAACTGGCTAAATAAATGTGACTTTATTCATAAGATTTATTTTAAAGAACTTTCAGGGACTAAATCTAAATTTATCTCTTAATTGGGACATGACAAAATTAGTGAAAGCTCATACTTTTGCTTGTTATCGACCTGCCCTCATATTCATAAATATTGGTTTCAAATGACAGTTATATTATGTAAAATTCTGGGGATTAAGTGTCCTGATAGAGGCATCACTGTGTTTATTGGGTAATAAAATGTAAGTCACCCTTGTGGAACCTTCAGAGGAAATTCCTTAATTCATCATTAGCATGGGCTCATAAAACAAATTGTTGATATGGAAGAGTAGGAGGAAAATTGTATTCATTCCTTGATGGATGATTTAACATAATCTGTAGTTAAGAGAAACTAAAGGATAATGACAGTAATACATTCTTCTTTCAAAAAATCCAGTGTGCTTTGTCGAATGCAGTTCAAAATCTTAGTAGGTAGCTTAGATGGACTTTAAGGTTACTTACTTGTACGTTGATAAAATTATGGATTGTTTCCATTTAAGATATCTAGAATGAAGAAGCAGCCAGTGTTAGGTAGGGTTTTGTCATCCCGTGTGCATTAATAAAACAATTTCCCAAATATATCTGCACCGAGTAGGTGTGGAGGGAATAATATGACACCCTTCTTTCAGCTAAACTTCCTTCTCCAAACTCAAGTGTTCCTCCAACTGCGGGGTGGAACAGAGAAGACTATGTGATTTGTATGGTAAAAACCATAATAGTAGTGATTGATGTTTATAGGGCCCCTCATAGTTTACTAAGTACTTTACATACCTTCTTAGTTGGTCCTCACAACAACCATATAATATGTAGTTGTTTTCACAGTTGAATTTCACAGCTGAATAAAGTGACAGTAAGATTTGCCCACAATGTAAGGATAGCATCCTTCACAGCAATATTAGATGATGTTTACATAGTGTTCCACAATTAAGTTACTTTATATTGATTGCCTCATTGATCCTTACAGTAACCTTGTGAAAAAGGTAATGCTTTTAAAATAATTTTATTGGGGGGTGGGCAGTCAGAGCAGGGGAGGAAAATCCATCTGTTCAAAAAAATAGTTTAAAAAATAAGAAATAGAAGAGCCCATGTGCTGTAAGTAGATAACAGAGAGCCTACCTTAATGTTAGGAGGGCCTGGTTTCAAGTTCTACATTTAATACGTATTAGCTATATGATTCTAGCAAAGTCACTTAAACTCAGTACCCCAACCACCTCTCAAAGGCTATAAGTAAGGCTAAAGGTAGGATGATTTCTTGATCTGCTTTGATAAAAAGGGCATCAAACATATGTGTCTGTTTAACTTCTGCTTGAGATTTGGATGGTCTCTTTCCACATCAGTGATACTACTATGATTGCTATTCTACCTTTTGGGCAAGACTTGCTCTATGGCCTCCACATTGTTAGGAAAGCAGTCATCAGGTGAAAATCTGTTGGGGAGGGCTATAAAACAAGATAAATTCTCATTATTTTTAATTTTGTGTAGGTTTTTTTATTTTTATTTTATATATCTTTCAGTAATCGGTATTTGCTTTGGCTCCTTTCTTATGGTACATGAAGATTGTTCTGAAACCATGGGGGTTTTTCCCTACCTTTACTAGAATTAATGTAGAGATTGTAGTCTTGGTTCCTTAAGTGCAAGTGTCAAAATAATGCTATATTTTCAAATAGATGACTATAATTAGTTATTGCCTCTGTCATCATAAAATCAGACTGAATACACACACCTGTGGTAGTGAACAACTCATCACAAAAACGATGCAATGGTTTTGAGATATGGTTTAAAAATAGAAAACAAACCAGGTATCTGGACTCTTTGGAGAATGCTAGTTTAGAAAGTTGAATGTTGAGAACTCTTAACCTTCAAAACTTTTTTTTTTTACTTTAAATGATTTGGATAAAAATCCATTCTAAAATGTACTATATCGATGTGTGTATATACACACATATCTCTCCTAATTAATAATATACCTTTTGAATGAATTATTTTAATTGATAAATTTTATTTTGACATATACAAAATCCTGTTGTACACCAAAATGAATTCCCCCTCTAAATTATTAAGCAAAATTGTATAAAAAAGTGATTTCAACACAGATGTAGCCTTACCCTTTTCTTAAAAGGAAAGCTTGGTGTATGCTCTATAAGTTCATACCAGCATTGTTTTAATTAATTTGCAATTATATAGTAATCATGTATATTCTTCTTGGACCTGCTTTGTTCTTCTCCATTACTTCATACAAGGTCTTGAGGATAAGGAACGTTTGCTTCATTTATGTCTTAGTAGCCCCAGTGCCTCGCCCATTGTCTGGCACACAGTAGGCTTTCAATGAATGTTTACTGATTGATAGATACTTTTTGTTCTTATGCATAGAAATACTTTGTCACAATTATATTTCCACAGTTTGTTCATCCCTTTGCTAATCACTGGGCATGGTGTTTGTTTTCAGGTTTTTGCTATTATGAGTTGTGTTGCTATGAATAAAAAATAAATATTTTCTTGTTTTTAGTGGTCTTCTTGAGGCACAATTTCTTGTTTTTAGTGGTCTTCTTGAGGCACAAATCCCCATAGCAGGATGACTGAGTTTAAGGATATGGAAAAATTTGAAAAATTTCTTGTATTATTCCTAATTGTTTTCCAAAACAACTTGACCAGTTCAGGCTCAACCAGAATGCATTAATGTTCCTGTTTTTCAATAACCTGACCAACAAAACTATCCAGTTTTGCCATTTTGATGAATGTTAAGTGATAAAACCAGAATTGTTTTAAACTGCATTTCTCTTCCTCTTAGGAAATTTGAGCACCTTTTAGATGGTTGTTGATAGTTTTGTTTCTTTTTTTTTTTGAGAACTGTTTATTTGTTATCTGTTGGCCACATTATTGGGCAGTAGCTCTTTATCTTTTTTTTTTTAATTAATTAATTAATTTATTTGGTAAGGAGGTTGAGGGTTTCTCTGCCCAGGGTCACACAGCTAGTAAGTGTCAGGTGTCTGAGGTCACATTTAAACTCAGGTCCTCCTGACTCCAAGGCTAGAGGAGCTCTCTCCACTGCGCCACCTTGCTGCCCCAGTAGCCCATTATCTTAGAGCTTTGTGAGAACTCCATATAGATTATTACATTTGGACTTTGGTTAGACGTTTTATGCAGAAATGTATTAATGGTTTGTATCTTTTATTATTGCACCTCTTTCCTGTATATGTGCAAAAGCTTCTTGTTTTTATATAACTGAAGAAATCTATGTTGTCTTTTACAATATTCTCTATGTAGGGTCAGGCTGTGAATTTAATCCCATATCTAGATATGGTAAGATTTTGATTCACTTCTAACTTTTAATTACATTTAATTAAATTAATTTCAACAAAATGCCTGTATTCCAGGTATTATAATTCTGGGGTGGGGAACCTGTGGCATTCTAGGTCCTTGGGTGTGGTCTTTTGACTGAGTCCAAGTTTTATAGAACAAATCCTTTTATTAAGGGGGTTTGTTCAGTGAAGTGTGGATTCAAAGGACTGCCCTTGAGGGCCTAGAGGGCCACCTGTGGCCTGGAGGCCACAGGTTCCCGCCCCTGTGTAGGTGATAGGAATAAAAGGACTGACATGAAATAGTCCTTGCCTTCATAGAGTCCATTCTGTTGGATGTGGAATCAGGAATGTCATCAAAGTATATGTCAGCTGGGACTCAACATTACCTCTCAAATATAAAATAAGAGTAATTTGGATGAAGTAATGAGGACAAATACCTGGAAGACTCAGGTTCCGTGCAGGAGGTTGAACTTGAGCTGAACCTTAAAAAGGGAGTTAAGGATTTCAAGATGGCTAGGAGAGGAGAGGGAGGCAGCCAGGTAGTACAGTTTTGGACCTAGAGTCTCACAGACTTGAGTTTAATTCTAGCCTTACATAATTACTAGCTGTATGACATTGGGCAAGTTGCTTGATGATCTGCCTGCCTTGCTTTCTTTAGCTGTAAAATGGGAATAATAATAGCATCTACCTCCCAGTGTTGATGTGAAGAAAAAGTGAAATAATATTTGTAAAGTGCTTTGCAGACCTTAAAGCATTATATAAATGCTAGCCATTATTATTATTAGCATCATTATTGGTATAGAGGTGACAGTCTATGTGAAGAAGGAGGGAAATAGAATGCTGTTTATGCGGAACATTCCGTTAAGTCCCTTTGATTGAAATGATGAGTGCATGAAGGGGAATAATGTGTAATCAGTCCTGGAAAGGTAGAATATGTCGGGCTTTAGGTGCCAGAGAATTGTCTGTTTTAATCTGTAGTCAGTGGGGAACTGTATAATCAGACCTTTTTTTTTCCCCCTTCTAACTGTTTTGGGGTTAGGAAAGGAAGGGAGCTTGAGGTAGAGTGGCCAATAAAGAAATTACTGTGAGCTTGAAGAATGATTGCTGAATTGTGACTGGATACAAAAACTGTGTTGTGAAAGTAGAATTGTAGTAATAATCTGACTGCCTCAGTTTCCTCAACTGGAAAATGGGAATAGTAATAGTGCCTAATTCCTAGGGTTATTGTGGAAGTCAAATGAGGTAATATTTGTAAAGCATTTAGCTGATATTTGTAACTCATGAGACTCTTGTCAGTATTAGGGTAGTTAAAGGGGGAAAATTATATGTATATATGTATAGATAGATAGAAGGCACAGGTTGAGTTGAAGATGAAGGGGTGATATCTGGAGAGTAACATTAAGGGGTGAGAGAGTATTAGGATCAGACTAATGCTTTAGAAACACGACAGCTGAGTGGAGTATGGATTGCAGTGGGAAAAGATTTGAGACAAGGAGACTACCCAGCAGGCTGCTATCATACCTCAGGTGCTAGTCAATATGTTGACAATGTCAGAAGAGACAAGGGAGTATAAACATCAGACTCTGGTGACAGATTGGATATGGGCAGTGAGAGAAAGTAAGGAATCACTTGGCATCTTGGATGAATGGGAGAATGGTGGTGATTGTAATAGGGAAGTCTGAAAGAGATCAGGGTTGGAGGATAAAAATAATGAATTTGGTTTTGGACATCTTTGTTGAGTTTATGATATGTACAGGACATCCTGTTTGAGAGATATCCAATGGGCAGTTTGAGATGCAACTGTGGATATCAAAAAAGACGTTAGGGCTGGACAAAAAGATGTGAGAACTACACAGACACAATTAAACCATAAAAGGTGATGAGTTGACCAAGCGAAATAGAGAAGAGGGTCTAGGGCAGAGACCTGGTGCACCAATTCCAACATCCCCCTTAGCAGACATGACTTGAATGAAAATCCAGCAAAGAAGACTGAGAAAGGGGAAGGCAGATAGGTAGGAAGAGAATGAAGGGTGTCTGGCTGGACCTTTCCTCAAAATGAAAGTTATGGGAGGAGCTGACTTATGGGATAAGGGTGCTGATGTTCCTGGATGAGAAGGCCCCAGGGCATAAGGGGCATATGAGAAGATGGCTGAGGCAAAGTGGTGAAGTCCAGAGAGTCAGACACATAACAGATGGCTTGTCTTGGACATTTAGAGAATTTCCAGTGCTTATGGCATGTCCACGAGGCAGTCGTTGATGTAGTGTTGGAAACATTTTCTACCTATATTCCTCCACCTCTTTAATTTTCATTTTTGACCCTTATTTGAAGAAATATTATTTCGCCTTGCCCTTTCCTCCTTCTTTCAATCCTCCAGATTACCTAGCTCTTTTGTTTTCAAGGGATTCTCTCTCTCTAATTTCTAGTCTTTATGTTGTCAATGACCATTGTGTGACTTAGAAATTATACTGGCCAGTTCACAACCCACATTTCCTATAAGTATATTCGCAATGTCAAGAGAAAGAGAAGAAAGCACCAAGGCCATTATTACATGGAACTTCTCTCGTGAGCCTGAAGAGCGATATTCTGAGAAGGGTTCCGTGATGAACAACAAACAGCTCATGAATTTTTGGTCATGTTTTAACTCTTCAAAGTTCTGGGTTTGGCTACCTGCTCATTTGTTGCAGCATTTTTGAGAGATCGGGTTGCAGAGAGCTTCCTTGGACATCACAGAGCTGTAGTCATTATCCTTTCTTTGCTCTAATATCTGTAACTAAAATTTTGTAGTTTCCAAATTACTTATCTAATTCAGCAGTCTTACTTTATCTTCTTCTTTCACTTGGAAACTTCCCCTAATTCACTTTTAACTTGAGATAATGCCTAAGGCTGAGTCCTCATTAACTCGAATTCTCTGTTAAAGTTAAAGGGTTTTGTCATATTTTTTACATACATTTACAGTTACACATTTAAACTTGACACCATCCTTATCAGGCTACTAATAGTTAACTTCGTCTTTCCTCTTTTCAGTGAATCATCTAATACCTTTTGGAAGTTTCAGTAACTGGAATATTTCCATTTGGCATTTGTTCACACCCAAATACACTATTTTAAAGTGGGTGTAACTTCCTTTGTCAATCATATTAGCTGTCATAGCTGAATTCTTTTTAGTTCTGGCAGGTGTTTGCTTTTGTGTTCATTTTTTCAAAAATGTAGATCCTTTTTCCTAGTTGTTAGTACTTCCACAGACATTTAACAGGTTAAGGTGTCAGCTGCATATTGGCTATAAAAGTGTTCTTGGCCGTATTTCAAAGAAACTTTTCCTCTGAGTCTATAAGGATACCAAGTTACATTCAATATCTTTAAATATTTCATATAGCTCATGGGAAGTAAAACTGTAAGACCTTACTTAAATATCAAAATGTTATGAAGCACTTACAACTAGTTCCCCTATTAATTCATGTGTCTGAGTGGTCCAAAACTCCATTTACTTAGACAAAAAAAAGCATTTTTAACTTGGACTGTGTACATTTGCTTGCTACTTTATTCATAAGAGTGTAGTTTTTGTTTTGTTTTGTTTTTATATTACTGATCATTTTGTAAGAGAAAACAAATATCTTCAGCAACCTTAGAAAATGAAGTACTTTTTAGAGTAAATGGAACTATGTTTTCTTTGAAAACCTTGCATTAAGTCCTATCATTAGTATATATTATTAGTACATGTTACTTAGTGTTTGCTGGACAACCCTCAACAAGTATTTATTTAGCACCTACTCTTTGGGAGGCAGCAAGCATATTTATAAATATATACAGCAAAAATGTAAAGTGAAAAGATAGAAATAGATAGAAAAGAGTCATGAAGAAGGGCAGCCAGGAGAAAAAATGATCAGGAGAAGGAAATGGCAAACACTTCAGTAGCTTAGCCAAGAAAACCCCAAATGGGTCCACAAAGAGTCAGACACAACTGAAAACAACTGAACGACAACAGAAGTTACGGAGAAGGTAACTTGGGAGTGGGAGGTCTCTAGCAGCAGTAAAGATCTATCATGACTGACTTATGAAGAAGAAGCACTTGGAAAGTTTCATCTTAAAGAAATCTGGAGACCCTGTGAGGCAAGGGTGAGAAAGGGGTTCGTTCTAGGAATGTGAGCAGCCAGTGATAGACTGATGGTTCTTTTAGAAAATTTCAGGATTTAAAAATCACAGGCAGCTACTGGTGCAGTGGTTAGAGCTAATAGGCCTGGAGTCATAAAGACCTGAATTCAAATCCAACCTTAAACACTTCTTAGCTGTGTGACCCTGGGCAAGACAATTAACCTCTTTCTGCCTCAGTTTCATCATCTCTAAAATGGGAATTATTATATCAACTTCCTGTTAGGGCTGTTGTGAGGATCAAGTGAGATAATATTTATAAAGAGCTTTGAAAACATTAAAGCACTATGCAAATGCTAGCCATCATTAAAGCAAGCCATGTCAGAATTAATTTTCTATACTGCTATAAACTTCACCAAGTGCTTTCCTTACAGCAGATCTGTGGGGTAACTTATGCAAATGTTATTGTCCCTATTTCATAGATGGGAAATCTGGTACTTGAATTTGAACCTGTCCCTCTACTGATTCTTTTTCTAGCATTCTTTCGGTTATACAGTGCTGCTTCTCAAAACTAGGAATGATGAGGAAGCGCTACTGCAAAAGCTTACTTGGCAACCTTTAATCCTGAAATCCACGTGACTGCGTCTGGGCTCAGTTATGTAGAGTTGTCTCAGAGCTAGGAGGATTTTCAAGAGGAGGGTGATCTCAAAGGGTCTTTTCCAGCTCCAATAATCCTGATTATTTTTTCCTATAAACATATTATAACATTAAAACGTGGCAGTGCATTGTTCTATGCCCACAGTTCCACATATCAACTGCTCCTAGCACAATTCTAATCAGTGCTCTCTCTGTTAGTAAATGTGCACCATGGTCACACCTTCCGGATCTGCCAGCAACCCCCTGCTGTTCTTATTGCAAAACTCTATCTGAAATGTTCTTCCTCATGGTCATCCTGTACACTGATAGACAGAAGCCTGTCCGGGCTAGGGCTTACTGGCAGCCCTTGCAGCCGGAGGCTGGACCACTTTGCAGAAACTTTGGCTCATGCTGTCAGAGCTCAAAGGTCCAAATTAATTATGCAAATAAATACTTTCTTATCTACCCTAGGAACCAATCAAGTCTATGCTATGCCAATAATGTTTCAATGTTTACAGTCACTTGAATGTCCTGTAACCATTGGGATTTGTATAACATACACCCAAATAAATTGATTGAACTTTCCTAGGAGTGTCCTGTATTGTAAAAAGGGCACCATTAATAACTTTGATAATTCCTGGAAAGTCATGTGTATTGATAATGTTGAGTCAAGCTTTCAATTAGCATTTGGGAAAGATGTACAAGTATTGCCAGAGAATCACTATTGGGAAATAGTTGAAAAGCTCCTTTCCTTCCAAATTCCTTGGCTTGACACTGATGATATATCCCTTGTGTAGACAATTGGCTGAAGTTGTAACAGTGTGTCTAATATTGTCCTGACTCTGTCCTGGATAAAGCATTAGCTCATCTGGATACTTCAAGACATTTTTTGACTTAAGGGTTACATTATAGAGAATTTTGTTTTCTTCTTTACATGTCTCCCTACATATCTCTTCCTCCCCCCAGATTCTTTACAAGTGCCAACTTCTTCTTTCATGTTCTTCTTCTGATACTAGAGACCAGAATTTGTCTAGTAGTTTTCTAGTTGTTGAAAAAGTATTTTAAATGAATAAACAATGGATAAATTAATAATTAATGTAAATGATTTGTTTTCTAACCAATCCGCCAACAAATACTTATTTACCATTTACTATGTGACAAGCCTTGGGCTCATCTTTGGGAATAGAAAACAAGAGAGAAGAAGGTCCTGAAGTTGAAAAGCTTTACATTTTCACTGAAGGGGAAACTTCAAGTCTAATTACATACAACATCAATGCAAGGGAATGATGGAGCTTGAAGGCACGAGGTGCTGGGCACTGGGGTTTGTTTACAGGTTGGTCATCTTGTTGAAAGGTGTTCTGGAGTTCAGTCTTGAAGGATACCAGGGATTCTGTAAGGTGGAGGGAACCTGGCACTATGTCTCACATGTGGGAAAGAGAAAGAAGGTCAGCTTGACTGGATTTAGAGTGTATATGTTATAAGGCCAGAAGGGTCGGTTGGATCCAGATTGTGAAAAAGCCAAGCAGGGGAGTTTTATTTGATTCTAGAGGCAATTTGAAGTCATTAAAGTTGACTGAATTAATGGAGTGATGCAGTCAGACCTGCACTTTAGAAAAATTACTTTGGTAGTTATATGGTGAGTTTTTTAGGATGGAGAGAGACCAGAGGTAGGGAAAACAGTTAGAGGCTGTTCTAGTTGTCTAGACTAACCACATCTTGTGACTTAAGCTACATTGAAGTCCAAGGAATAACTGCCCTTTATGCAGGGCTTTCAGGTTTTCAGAGCACTCTACATTAGAGAGTGGGACTGAGCCAAATGAAAATGTAATTAGAAAATGTTCATGAAAATAAATAAAAATATAATGCAGGGGCAGCTAGGTAGCTCAGTGGACAGAGCACCGGCCCTGAAGTCAGGAGGACCTGAGTTCAAATGTGGCCTCAGACCAAACACTTGACACTTACTAGCTGTGTGACCCTGGGCAAGTCACTTAACCCCAACTGCCTGAGCAAGAAAAAAATATATATATATAATGCAATATGAGTAAAATTCACTTGTGGTTTTCTAAGCCAATATATGGCCTAAAGGGATCTGTTTCTATTTGCATTTGCCACCTTTGCTATACATGATTCCATCATCACAACTACTCTGTGAAGCAAGTAATGTGAATATGATTATTCTCATTTTACAAATGGGGAAACTGAGATTCGCTAAAGTTAAGTGTGCCCCATGGACCTAGAAGTTGTCAGAGACAGGACTTGAACCCAGATTTTATTCATTCCTGCTCAGTACTATGCCCATTAAGCCATGTTGGTGGACTGTATCTATGTTGTTTTTCTGACATCTGTTTCCATTCTTTTCTGAAATGATAAAATATGAACTTAAATTAAATTTTTAGTGAATTCATTCAGGAACGTAATGTGTTTTTAACATATACTAGAACAGCTAGAAGGTTATTCCAAAGTAGTCATGTAACATTTAGTACTGTAGTTTAAGAGAAAACCATAATTTTCCTTCTCGTGAATAAATTTTGATAGCTCCTTAATGGCGATATCAGTAGAGTCAATATCAGTATGAGCAACAGAGTGATATGTCAGTCAAGGAAAGAAATGAAGTCACAGGCTGCTTTAATTGAGGCCAAAGTGTGTCCAAAATCAAAGAGGTAGTATTTATACTATACATTGTTATGTTCATTTCTGGGCACTACATTTTAGGATGGACACTGATAAAATGTAGAGCCTCCGGTGAAGATTATCCTGAATGGTGAGAAAACTGCATACTATGTCATGAAGATTGTTGTGAGGAACTCATGACATTATCTTGGAAAAGAGAAGACATCAGGAGAATAAAGTCGTTAACTCTCTGTAGGGATTTGGATGGCAGTCATGTGGAAGAAGGTTCATTTCAGCAAACATTAACTCACCATCAATTATGTGCCAGGCAGGGGCCTTGGCATCAGGAGTACAGAGGCACAAATAAAGCAGTCCTTGACTTCAAGCACCTTGCTTATTAAATTAGATTTAGGATTGTCTTCCTTGAACCCAGAGGATAGTCACAGAAGTCGTAAAGTGGCTCCACATAGAGACTCCTTAATGAGTCTTTTTAAAAATTGAACTGCCTTCAGGACAGAACAGGTGCCCCGTTAGCGGAGGCCTATGAGCAGAGTCTGTTTCACTCCTCATTAGGAAGTTGTCAGGGATATTCCTGTTTGGGTAGGATTGGATTAGGTCTCTCTTGAGGGTTTTTCTATCACTGAAATTCTGTTATTGACAGCATTTCATGTTTCCCAAAATATTAACAGAATGCAATGAAGAATTAACCCTGATGCGCATAGTGAGACATTCATCTTCAACTAGTTGAATGATTGATTTCAACTGATAGAGACCAACTTATTCACAGGCATGTATATTAAATATATATATTAAGTAAAGAAGTGGTAGAGGGGCTTTTAATAAGCCTAACTGAAACAGTATTACTTACCTCTGAAGAAGTAAGCTTGGTTTCAGCTTCTTGCCTGCCGTCTCAGCTCCATAGCCAGGTACAAATTTTTTTCTCTTTGTCATAATGTAAGGTGTTTACTGCCATCCTCACCTCACTCCATACCTGATAGTCATCCTCCCTGCCCTTCCTTGCAGAGTTCGTGGGGTACTTGTAGTAGTCACAGGACCTCAGTCTTAGAGAGATAGTTGTGCAGTAAAAAAAGTCTGCAAAGAAGCAGAAACGTCAAATTTAGATAAATATGTGGTTTTCCAAGTCTGAATGTAACCTGCAGGGATCCTTATGTATATGTAAGTGACTCCCATTCTAATTGAATTACTTTAGACCATTTATTAGACCATTGTTCTTCAAAGTGAGGGCTGTGACATGACCCCAGATTGTGTGTGATCAATCATTAGGGATGAGAAGCTGGGTTACATCCACCAAGATTGTCAACCTTAGGGTTTATCTCTAAAATAACCACAATACTCCCTTCACCCATTATCTCCCCCTCAACTCCCTCCATTGCCTCCATTGTACCCATACTCTCCTGCCCAGATCATGTCATGATTGGCTGTGTACCCTCTCTCTGATTCTGAACTCCTAGGCATGCTCAGTGAGAAAGCTCCTGTCACCTCTTTTTCCTTCTAGGTCAAAGTAAGTTTCCTAGATAGATAGACAGAAAGTTTGTCATGAAGCATTTATTATTATTTTCTATATGCCAGCCCTGGCTCTGTGTGCTGGGGATACAGAGAAATACAAGAACAATCCTTCTAGCACCTCTCTTTCTAATGAAGGAGATTACATTCAAACAACCATGTAAGATATTTGCAGAGTAAATTGGAAATAATTTCAGAGGAAAGGCACTAACTTTGAGAGAGAGAGAGGCTTTTTGCAAATGATAGAATTTTATCTGAGACTTGAAGGACGCTGGGGAAGCTGAGTAAGCAGAGCTGAGGGGAGATGCCATTCTGGATATGAGGGACAGCCAGTGAAAGTATACATGGGGTATCTCAAGAAACAAGGAGAACAGTGTCATGGGATTATAGAGTATGTGGAGGGAAATAAAGACTAGAAAGGTAGGAAGGGACCAGTATAGATAACTTGGTAAGCATTTAGGAGTTTTATTAGGTGCCAGTTACTGTACTAGGTGCTAGGGACACAGATTTGAGCAAGCAAGATGATCCCTGGGCTCAAGGAGCTTCTAGGGAGTTTAGAGGTAAGAGTGGAGGGGAAACCCTGTTGGTAGCATGGTTTGGAGCTATTGACAGGGGAATGAAGAAAGGCCTGGTTCCCAGTGAGGTCATAGGAGAGTTTACCAGTGAGAGCCAGTCCTGGGTGGATCCAGGGGTGTGATTCAAGGTTCTGGTGTTGAGGTGTTGGGCTGACGGCCAGAGTGCAGGATGAACAGGTATGGAGGGGTTGCAGCTCTGGATTGTGGATCGCACTTGTGTCATCTTTTCCTCCAAATCCCCCATCTTCTAACCTTCCCAGTAACCCATCAAGGAGCATCATCCTTAAGAGCCACTCAGGTTCACAACCTTGATGTCATCCTTGACTTCTGTCACTCAACTGCCATATATAGTTAGTTGACCTGTTCTGTCATTTTCTACTTCTGAGGCATCTCTTGCCTTTGTTCCCCTTTCTACACTCACACAGTCACTGCCCTAATGCAAAACCTCATCATCTCGTTCTTGGATGATTGCAATAGGCTCCTCTCTCATCTCCCTGACTCACATCTCTCCCCTTCTTGAATCCATTGTCTGCACTGCTGGGAAAGAGATTTTTCCTAAAACTCAGGTCTAACCATTTCGTTCCCCTACTGAGTAAACTGAGTAAAAGCTCCTTGTTGATTTTTCAGATCAAATATTACTTCATTTTCATCTTATCCTTAAAAATTTTTTTATTTGTGTGTATATTATGACGTACCTAATTATTTGTGTTACCAGTACATTGTATAATTATAAATAAGTAAATATGCCTATATTAGGGGTGCATATTAAAATTTTTTTTTTTACTAATATGGGTTCATGATAAAAAAAGGAAGTTGAGAGAACCTTGGTCTAGGTAAGAGGTGGTGAATGTCTAAATTATGTTAATAACTCTTTAGAGGCAGCTAGGTAGCCCGGTAGATAGCACTAGACCTTGAGTCAGGGTGACCTGGGTTCAAATCCTACCTTAGGTACTTAGTAGCTGTGTGACATTAGACAAGTCACTTAACCTTTATTTACCTCAGTTTCCTCATATGTAAATTGGGGATAATAATAACACCTACTTCCCCAGGTTGTTGTAAGTATCAAATGAAATAATATTTATAAAGTGCTCTGCCAACTTTAGCACACAATTTATTAATACAGCCTGCCATGAGACGCTGATATATGTGGAGAGAAACAGACAGATAAGAGAAATATTTGGGCTAAAGATGTATCCGGGGCTTCGGACAAAAGAGACCTGTTGGACCTGAACCTTGCTTTGTAACTATTTTTTGGTCATATATTTTTGTAAAATAATATTGGCTAAAGATTAGAGGAAATAAATTCCTCGGAATATTGAAATCTATACTATTGATTGTATTTTGTCAAGTTAACTTAGCAGTTGATGGGGATTTATTTTTTGTTATTTTCCTATGCATGTTTGTATTTTTAAAATCTATTTTGTCATGTGTCCCCTAAAAGTTGTTATTTACTAAATTTCAACATTATTTTTTTTACTTTTTGTAAACAACCAGTTTTCTTTCAAATCCTTCATACTCTGATACTAAGTTGTATTTTTTGATCTCCTTAATATAGGTACTCCATTATAACTTATCCATGCCTTCTCCTCCCTTGGGAACTTTGTCACACATCCATTGATAAATCCTCCACTGGGATTTACCCAGTGTGCTAAAGAGTCCTTCTTTAAATCTCTTCATATTTTATGATCAGTAGTGGAGTTTGTAGGCTGTCCATCCTTTCTTCCTCCCTTTTAATCTGAAATTGGTCTGTGGTCTTGTCAGTCATTGGGCATTTGAATTTTTTAAAACAGTTTCTACTTTCAAATTACCCCTTACCTTACGTTCTTTCAGGAATGAGAAGTGACCTTCTTTTGAATATCTTTAGGATTGAGTTATTAATGTTAAAAGTTTATGAGCATTCTGTCTTAGAAGCTGTAAAGCATCAAATGAAAAAATGTTGCCTCACTTTAGCATCTCCTTTATACAAATTTTAATTTTTACCTCTTCAATCAAGAATCTATTGAGGACACAATTTGTCCCAGTAATGACTGTTCATACTAAAACAGGAAAACAGTATAGTGTAAAGAGACTTTGTCCTATGTGTCAGCCTAATGAGCCAGCAGGTCAGTGTCTGGGTTTAAATTACAAGGTGCTGGAAATAAGTGACTATACAAAAAAGATAGTTGCAAGGCTAGAGGTATTTATTGAAAGATATAGGGTCAAGTAATAACCAGGAGCTCTGTGGTACATCCTCATTAGCCTAGATTTGGCTTCCCCAAACAGCATAGTTGGCCCCAGGCTTCAATTTCTAGTGTTCTGGGCTTTGAGTACCATTGACTTCAATTATGTATAGTAGTATGCAGGATATGGTATCATATTATGTTACCATGTTTCCTTCTGTTGTCCATCGCTCTTATAATTGCTGTGGTGCAAAAAATGTCCATGAGGACATTGTCAGTTGTTGTAATGGTAACTGGTCGGTCTCCAAGAACTTCCCTCTTCTGAGTTGATTCCATATTCTTACTTTAGCAGAACTGTGTCCATCTGAAGCCTTGTTCCTTAAACCAGTGTGTAGTGGTGGGCTCCTTTATTCTCTTTTTTTCTAGGCAGTTCATATAAACCAATGCATTTTGCTATTACTAATTAAAACAGGGTGTGAACTCTAAGATGGAGCACTGATGCAGATAACTCTGTCCACCATCCCTAACAGAGGTGCATTGGCCACATCATAGCCAGACATGGGTGCCAATACATCTGTCCCTACTCTGATTGCACCGGTATCTTAGCAAGAGAGACTGTTTAGGAGCTAGGGGCAATGGGGGGGACAATTGAGGAGCCAGAAGGCTCTTAATCTCAGAAAAGGGGAGGAGGAGGAGCTAGTAGATCCTGGAGAACATTCACCTAGAGAATACAATTGCTTCAGGTGATACCTAAATTCAAGGATTTAGTAAAGAGGCTCTCTTCTCACCTTGACCTTTCAGAATTCCTGGCTTTTTTGAAAATTCAACTCCAGTGCCACTTCCTAACGGTAAGAATGTCCTGATACTCCAGTCCCATCTGTTAGTGTCCTCCTCATCGCCCCAAATTACTTCGCATATTTTTGTATCTTCTTATCTGTATATGTGTTGTCCTGTTGTTCCCTGCCGTAGAGTATAAGTAGGCACCTAGCATGGTGCCTACCTGGCACTTAGTATGTACTTCATAAATTCTAGTTGAATTGAATTAAATTTCATAAATTACATGTATGACCTGGATAACCCACTTCACTTCTTTAGGATCAATTGTCGTCCTCTATCAAATGACCTCTAGTGTTTCTCCTGGTTCTAAAATCTTGTAATTCTTTGAAACACTTATGTGAATAATAAAACGTTTAATTTCCTGTCTGTGTCTCTGTCTCTGTCTACTTACATTTGAATATGGTTTTGTTGGATCTTACAGAAATTCACTTGGAGCAAAAATAACAAAGCCATGCTGCCTTAGGAATAGTTGGGCATCTGGCACATTTCACCATCCAGTCCTCTTGCTTCTGTAGCCCACTCTGATACAAAGCCACAACTGGGCTCCCTTCACTCACATCTTCCCTGGAGCAGGCATATAATGGAGTGTTTGGAGTTGAAAGACTTTCCCTGATAATAATAATGGAAGAGCAAATAGAAAATATGACTTGTCAGTAAAACAAGTGATTAAGCCTAGCAGATACTAACTTTTAATAGAGGGAGATTTCTACAAAATGAGTAATTAAGCAGAGTTTTCTAGGCGTTACCAATGAACTTGAATGCAATATGTGGATACTGAACCCTGGATAACTCAATTACTATGTTTCTTTTTTTAGAATATGGGAGTTTCGTTGCATCTTATGGTGATTTATATAAACATTTTAGGTTTGAGTTGGTTTCCCCCAACTAGGAGAACTTGCAGCTTTATCTGGCTTGATCTCTAAAACGGTTTGCCCCTGGCAAAATCTCTCTCTTCATTTGGAGTGCTGCACTCGGTGGCACCCCTTGCTGGGCTTTGATCTCTAGGAAAGGAAAAGTTCTCCCTAAGAAAAACTCTGGGAAAGCTAATACAAATGATTTGAATCTATAATTTGGAGGGATGTAGTAATGTCTTTTGCATGAATAAAGTTTTGTCTGTCTGTAGCAGTCAGGTTGGGTTATAGAAGTCTGTTGGACCTAAATTATAGATCATTAGGATTTAGAGTCGAAAGGAACAACCTCAAGAGGGCGTCTATCCCACTCCTTCATTTCAGAGACAAGGAGCCTGAATCTCTGTGAAGTAAATGGCAGGTCTGTCTAGAGTTGAAACCAGGCTTTCTTTGCTTGATAGATGCAGCTGGGCAGTCACTGTTAATGAAGCTGGCAGAGAGACATATCCAGGATTACGTTTGTAGAGTGCCCACTTGAAACCCTTTTTTTGCGTTATATTTCTCCCTGATTTCTACCTGTCAAAACAACAATCCCCAATCCTCATTTCCCATTTTTCATTCCTAGTCATCTGCTTCTTCCCTAGCTTCCTTAATAGAAGTTAGAATTAAGAAGTCCACTGATTAACTGGATATGACCAGATCATTTATTTGATCAAGTAATCTGTTTTGTTTACCTATTTATTATAATGGTTATTTTAACCACTTTAAAGGTTTTTTTTATGGTTATTTAACATTTGTACATCTAAGACCTTAAAGTAAAAGCAGATGTGCTTAATGGTTAATGAGTTCTGAGTGTTTAATGTAACTATCATTGAACTTATAAATCATTGTTTTGTTTGAGTGAGAGCTATAGAACCACTCAGGATCATTTTATAGGTATCCTTAATGCTCTTGAAATGGTGCCAGAAAATTGCATTAACATTCCTGATGTTCCTCTTCCTCTATAAACAAAAGAGATAACCCTCTTTTCACGGAAAAACTGCCTCCTTTGTTAATCTCAGGGTTCCTTTCCCCTTTAAGAAGATTCACTTAAAAAAAATAGTTTCTTGAAGGTTTTTAGGAAGTTGAGAAATCTAATTGATCAGGGAAGAATATAACTTTAGCCCTGGAAATATTAGTCTCAGTTTGGAAATGTGTTCGTTAATCACTTGAAATTAGTTAGCGATAAACAACCTTCATAAAAATTTGCAATAAAAATGCCAGCTTTTAAGAAAAGATAATGATGTGCAATTTAGAAATGCCTAGAAACAAACTACAGGGGGAAAAAAAGTCCTGTTACTTTTTTTTTTCTTTTTTGCTAACTAAAGATTAATTTTCCAAGACTTTTAGCAGTAGTAATTTTAGTACTTTTATCATTGTGGTTTTAGTAGTAGTAGCATTTACTGACAGAGCATCCTATAATGCAGTTTAGAATGAAGGTTTTGCTTTTTTGTTTATTTTTTTTAGATTAAAAAAATAGTTTGCATGTAGCGCCTAAGGCCGCTTTAGAGATTCTGTTTTAAATAGCATTTACAAGCATTTCATGTTATATATATTGCAGAAATAAATTCGCATTAGCTGTCATTTCATCAACTTGTCAACTTCTTAATCTACTTTTGCCTCTATAGAAAATAAATGAGTGGAATTACATGTTGTTCTCTTTGGGAAATCATGTAACGATATAATTAGCATATTTATACACTGCTTTACATGACTTCTCTATTTCTCTTTAATGTAAAAATCAGAATTTCTTTAACTTCATGTCCCTTCTCCCATAGGATTATAGAATTTTTCAATTGCCTTTTGTTTTATTACTAGCTATTTCTCCTTAGCCTTTCCTGTCCACTCACACCCTACCCCATGCCCCAAGATTGAATTTTTTCCTTGTAACAGAGACAATCATTTAAGCATTCATATCCATAGTCCTCACCCTTTAACTGAGAAGGAGGTGTGTTTCCTTGTCAGTTTTCCTGAACTGAAATTATTCCTAACAAGTTATCAGAGCTTATTTCTCTTAATTGTTGTCTTTTATAGCATTATTTATGTTGTTCTTGGGTCTGCTTTCATTACTGTGCATCTTTTCATATAAGACTTCCCATGCTTCTCTGAATTTCTCATATTTGTTATTTCTTATGACATATAACATTCATATAACATTCACACGCCACAATTTGATCCACCATTCCCCAAGCACTGACCGTATTTCATTTCCATCTTTTTTGAATGTTTTTTGGTCATCAAAAAAATAACTAAATACCTAATTGCAAAGTTCCTATAAGTTTGTTTGTTTGTTTGTTTCTTACTTACTTAACATATTCCCTTTATTAAACTAAGGCCAGTTCTACGAGAAGTTTTTTTTATTTTAAATTTAGAAAGTTGTTCTGCAGTGAATAAAAGATATGTCGACACTGAGACTTAAAAACACAGGCAATAAATACAAGTCTTGATGAAAATATTTGCTTTTATGTTGTCCACTCAGTTCTCTGCACCTCAAGTACTCTTGAAGCTATTCATAAAAACACCTAGCCCTTGACTTAGGGCATTGAGTAACTTGTATTGCCTTTTCTGGTTATCCTTAACTTGTTGGATTTTTTTTTATTTCTTTTTAAACATTGTTCTTTCCAAATTCACTAGCTATCTTTCTGTTTCTTCTCAGTCTTTTCTGCTGGTTCATTATCTTTCTCCTGCCCCAAAAGATGAGTTTTCCTCTTGGCTTTGCCCTGGACTTTCTCTTCCTTTCTCTTCTCTGTCTCCTTCCTTTATGATCTTATCTATGGTTCAGTTAGCACTTGTAAGAGCTAGCCTTCTTAGTTTATGTATGCAGCCCTAGACTCTAGTCCCTCTCTTCCATTATCTCTGCACATCACTATCTAACTGTCCCATCAGCACCTCAAACTCAAACCTCCAATGGGCACAAAAGTGAATTAGCTTCTAATTATTTCCTTCCCCACCTCATCCCAATCTCACCATTTAGGTAGATGGCCCTATCTTCTTAGTCATGCAGGTCTAAAATAGCAGTCCTCATTGATTTTTCTATCTTCCTCATCCCAAGATCTCCCTTTCTCTAATCTAAGGCACACTTTATCTAATCACTCTTCAAGTCTTATCAGCTCTGCTTCTAAATAAAGTCAAATGATCATTTATAAAACACCTATCATATGCAAAGCAGAGCACTCCTGAAGCTGGTTCTATATAATAGACTGTTTGGTTCTTGACGTGAAACAGCCCTCCAGCTAGAGTAGATTAGGCTAGTCTGTATATGGGAAGTGGCTCTTCTAGTGAGTTTTGAAAGAAGATAGCAGTTCTCAGTGGTAGAGATTACGGAGGGAGTGCATTCTAGGTGTGGGAGGACAGCTTGTCCTCTTGGACAAGGTCACAGACAGAAGACAGTTCCCGCCTTGTACAGGGAAGAGCTAGTAGGCTGTTGGTGCCTGTGTACAACCAGGTCCCAATTGGTGCAAATAAGGAATTGCAGTGGTCAAATTATTCAAATTTTCAATATTTGAAAGTATAATTCTATGCAAACTATAATAATTGATTCCAGTCCAATAGAAATATGCAATGAAAATTTTTAAAAATAAATTATTTCATGTTTATTAACATTATAATGGGAAAGGATAAGAAAAAATATGTTCATGATTCAAGTTTATTACAAAGTCATAGCGTAATTATAGAAAACAATTTAAGCATTTTAAATTATTGAGTATCGTAAGTAATGCATATACTGATGATGTGATGAAAATGTCATTGTAGTTGTTTAAAATGTTTTAACAGCGTAGACCGAACTATCTTCTCTTTTTAAAAACCTTCATTCATATAGATCCTGGTAGGTGTGAAAAGTTTTCCGCATCTCAACCAATTTGCCTGCCAACATTCTTACACAATGAACCAGGTGTGGTTGACTGACCTGGGGCATTATCTAATTAGCGGGAACACTCTTTTCAGCAGCTGGACTAATAACTTAAAAACCAGTCTTCAGAAACATCTTTAGTCACCCGTGCTTTTTTGTTTGACCACCAAAGATGGATATATAATTGATGGTTATTACCTCTCAGAGCACAAGGATTTTGAGGCCAATAAACAAGGAAGCAGTGGCTTTAATTTAAAATCTTTTCTTTCCAATCAATGTGTTAGTGATATTTAACACACTTTAAAATCAGTTTGAGTTTATTGTTTTTTTTAATAATTAGAAATCTTAAGTTCTTGAAGGCATCAGTTCCCAGAATAAGCCTGTCTAATCCACATTCAAAAAATTTGTTGATAAATGTGTTAACCGTTTTCAGTTATTTTCTTCAAAACATCAGGATATTTAGCTACCACCTGGCTGCCTCAAGTAAATTTAACTTTATGCCATTGAACTGGAAATTTAAATCAGTGAACCAATCAATACCTGCAATAAAGGTTTCTTCATTATCATTTCATTTCCGTTTTCTTTTGCTGCCTTAACCAAACTTCACAGTTTTGTCTGAATGGCCACTCTGCTAAGAGGAATGTGGTTTTGATTGTAAACTTTTAGCTCTATAGAGCTAAAAGGCACTCCATTTCTATCACTGTAAGATTTTTATTCCATGCAATTGTTTGCAAATCACAAAAAGCTGATGTAATTTTTAGTCTTTTTTCTTTTATTTTGCCTGCATGTTTTGTAATATTCTGTACTATAGATTCAGGCATTCTGACATCTCACCCTATTTTAGATTTATATTATGACCACATTCACACCATTCAGTTATGTCAAATTTTTGTTCTAATGTAATGTTAAGCCTCTTCTTTTTTTCTTTATTTTTCATTGGCACAATTTTCCATTGGAAGAATTCTTCCTTTTGTCCGTTTTGTTAATAGCTCTCAAAGGAAATTAACACAACTCTTGGTAATATAATATGCAGCAGCTTATCATACCCCCATACAACATGAGCAAGTGCAGGCTAATGTGAGATCAGCCTTGACTAGTCACATTAATGGATTTTGGCTCACCTAAAATGCAACCTGGTATCATTTTGTAATTTGATCTCAATCAAATTTCACATTATTTGAACTCTAGCTGTCTGAAGGGGAATCATATACAATGCAACTGAGAAGATAGTTTGGAGCCAGCTGGTAAAGAAGGGATTTAAATACCTAACAGAAGCAGCAAGATGGCCTCTGGTACCCTTGGAGTATGAGAGTGACATGATTAGGTCTTTGCCTTATGACTATCACTGTGGTCAGTGTGTGTAGAATAGATTATTATAACAGAGAGAGACTTGAGGCAGGAAGATCATTTAGGAGGCATTAGGGCTTGAACTAGGGTGGTGGGTGTGGGGGGGGTGTGTAAGTGTGTTTTTGTATACAAGGAGACAAATGGGAGAGCTGTATAAATCTTAATTTAAAGGAATTTCTTTAAAATGCATTTTCTTTATTAAGTCCACTAAACTTAAATGAGGAAAAAAAATCTACAGTTTGATTTTTAATCAAACTGTGCATTTACATTAGTGGTAATATGCAATGATTGATTCACGTTTATGTAGTAATAGATATCCATGGCAATAGCAAAGCAAAAGAACAGGGAATGGAAGAAGAGTAGAACTGGAATGTGATGTTTTTGGCAGTAACTGCCATACTGCTTTTCTTAAGCATAATGTTGAACTGTTGTACACTCACCTAGTCTGTTCTTCAGAACACATTTGCTACTTATAGTGACACAGTATTTTATATAGCATTCAGTAGGTGTTAGTTGATAATAGTATTGATAGAATTGAGCACCTATTAAGGACCTCCTTACATGATCTGTGTCTGTCGGTATTGTTGTGTTCCAGGCCTGGTTGATGCTTCAGGTTCAAAATTGGTTGGAAATGAGATACTTGTAGACCATCTAACACTTGACAAAAGAAGATTTGCTTAGCTATAATGGAAAGATATTCGGTAATTATATAGCATCAGTAATAATATAGCAACCACAGCTTCCTTGCCTCTGTGTTCGCCATTCTAGCTTGACATTCAAGCCTGAGGGAGGAGACCAACCTTTACTGCCAGGTGGACACCATGAAGCTAGCTTAGCAGCTGGAACCTAGATCCTCTGAGTCAGTGAAGTCTTGAAGACATTGTTATACCTTTTCAGGAAAAACTACCCTCACTTACATGGCAGATAATGGATCCTGCAATGCATATTTTTGATTAACTGGAATGTGATAAAGGACCTCAATAATTTCTCTCTACTAGTTTTCTGATTCATATCTAGACTCTACTCTTTCATTATTGGCATGTCCATCAGCATTTGTTTGTTACATGCCAGACATGGTACTAAGCACTGGTTATGTTAAGAAAGGCAAAAACAAAACAAAATCTCTCCTTTCAGTCAGTGGACATTCTAAAAGAGAAGACACCATGCAAGCCAGTGTGTACATGCTGTATGTATCCAGAGCGAATGGAAGGTACCTAAAGTGAGGGGATGAGGAAGGGCCTCTTAAAGAAAGTAGGTTTTGAGGTGAGTCTCGAAGGAAGCCAGAGAAGTCTGATTGAATTTCAGAATAATCTCAATTCTTTGCTACATATTTAAAAATCCTAGAATTTTAGAGTGTTAGGACTGAAAGGAACGTTAGCCCAAGTAAGTTGATGTAAATAGGAAAAAGGAGAATGCTAAAAGAGGGGCCGGGAATAGAGTAATGCTAACTTTCTAAAGACAGTGACTTCCATTTTCACTGGTTTGTCTATTCTGCTGAGCTGTTTAATACAAGTTACAGTAGGGAAAATAAGAACCAAAACACTTACGAGACTTTACAAAGCAAACATAAGTGTTGCTAGATATTGAAGTGTACTGTCATATATTAAAGTGTGTCACAGATACATTACAATAGGATCTGTGTATTTGAAGTTGTTCATTCACTTCAATTCAGCATTTATTAAGCACCCTACTATATACAAACAGCTGCACCAAGGATAAGAGGGTGAAAATCAGACAATCACTGCCCTCACATAGGCTCCATTGTACTTTTGGATGGGAAGACCATAATAAATCCACAGATGAGTAAACACAAGATAATTTAAGGAGGGAGAGAGCCTTGAGAAAGGTGTGATGTGGGAGATGACACCAGAATTGAGACTTGATGCAAGGTAAGTATTCTAAGAGATGGAGTTATTGTCAGTGAATTTCATCTTCCCTCCTCTGACCACTCAGGAAAGTATACTGCTAAATAGTCTTGACTGATATTCTTCATATCCTTACTGAGTTACCGAAAAATGTCTTTGGGATTCGCACAGATGGTAGCATGAAGTCTGCAGCTGATATTCAAGTCAGCAGCACATTTGGTACGCACATCAGACTGTCCTGTGCAAAAAACTGTCTACAAATACAATTTGTAATCCAATTTAAAACTTTTTTACCCCTATGTTTAAAATTCAGATTGAGTTGTAACTTATAATAAACATGTGCCACATTCTAGCAGTAACTTAACCTGACCTTAAGAAAGGAATTTGGGGGGGGAAAAAAAGGAATAACTAAAGTATAAACAAAGAGTAGCAAGATATTTCCCCCATATCTGAGAATAAATATATCACTTTGTAGAGGAGCCAGCCTGCTATCTTAGCATTTCAAAAAAGAAAAATAAAAGACCTCACAACCCCAGCCTAAAAGGTGAATGTATTCAGCTGTTGTCTACCTGTATCTTTGAAGAGTACCGAAGCTAAAATAGTAATTAGTGCATGGAAGAGGGAGGTAATGTCTTGGTTGCTTGAACTATGAGGAAGAAACATCTTCACTTCTACTGGTTTAGGCAAAGGAAGGTGTGAAGCATTTTTGTTTCTGAACAATCAAAAAGTAACTTTCTTAGTATTTGCTTTAGGTTGTAATATTTTAATTTTGTAACCAGTTGTCATTTGCACTCAGTTTTCCATTAATAAAAGACATTTAATAATTCTTCATTTGCTATCTTCCAATCTCAGGTTAGTTACATTTGACTATGATCTTAGAATAAAATTTAGATCCATCTTTTGACAAAAGGTTGACTTTTTCATTGTTGTTTTTCTGTACAAACACATAGAGACCTAAATACCTCATTCTGTAAATATTTGTAATATAGTTATGTACCACAGTTTGGTGAATTCCAAGGCCACTCAGGACATTCTTAGCTCGTGGTAAATCTTCGGGTTTAGTAATTCTTATTCTGGACAGATCCCAATCAAAAAGTGGAATAGGTGCTATTAGTTGATAGGGCTAGTAAGAAGTGTCATGCCAGCAGCTAGCAGGAGTCTGACAAAGATATTTACAAAGAGCTATAAAATGAGGGAAGTAGAAAAAGCAGATACCAGTGTTATGGATAACTTTGATGGACAGGGTGTTTTCATAAGTCTATTTTGTATATGTATAGTGCTTTTATTAGCCATATACACTGTATACTGTGTTATATCCTAACACAATATTTTCCTCACAACACTGTGATTTCCTTAAATTTCTCAATTCTTCACAAAGTTCTTGTTTATGTTATGTAAGAAGTATGTTCCTCATTTTAAGCCAAGGAATTGAGGTTCAGAGAAATTAAGTGACTTGCCCAAGATCACAAAGCCAATGAATTTGTTGTCTTGGCCAGATTTTTTTTGAGTAAAAAGCTATTTTTCTTTCTTCCCCACTTCATTCTCTCAATCTTTCGTATTTAATTTTTCTCATTTATTTGAAATTTGGTCTTTTGTTTCTATATCACCTACATTTCCCATGTATCCCTTAAGATAATCATGTCTTCTAAAAAAACGTTTAAAAAAAAAGGAGGAAAAGCACTGTTCAGCAAAACTAATCAATATATCAAAAAGGTCTGAAATCATTATGGGCAGTGTTCCACACTGATATTTGTTTTTGTCAGTTTGGTTTATTATTACAAGATTTTGGTTGACCCAGGCAAAATGACACTTTTTACATTTTATTTATTTGTTCTCTAGGATAGTTGTTTGGGATTATTTTCAGGCACGCCCTTTGGTGTAATGAGTCATTATTAATAAAGCTGAAAGGTGAGGCTGAGGAAAAAGACGTTGAATTTCATAGTTTATTAAATTTTTAATTGTTGGTTGACCTTAGCATCAACATATCTATGCACATTAAGAAGTGCAGATGCGTATTTTTTATGTGTAATTCATGTTGTAGTTTATATTAGCAAACATGAAGGTCTGTGTGAAATTCATAATATTCCATATTATGGTATTTTAACTAGGAGATGGGAGAAAGGAACAGTAAGATCAATGAAAGGATAAGAAATTTAGATTTATTAGGAAAGATTATTAACTGGAAGGCCTATGCACTCTAGCATAGACAGGCATACAGGCAACACCAGGATATACACACAGTTCTTCATATGTATTCATATTTGTGCATAAACAATCAACGAGTTGAAATGAGAAGTGGAGGGCACTGATAAAATCTTTAACCACAGTAACCCATTTCAGTGGATTCTTTTTTTTTTTTAACATAAAGTCTTGGTGGATATTTCTTAACTCTCTTCTTTTTGTTTGTTTTGTCAGTCAATATTTTTTAAAAGTCCAGCACAAGGGGCAGCTAGGTAGCTCATTGGATTCACCCTCAGCCTTGGATTCGGGAGGACCTGAGTTCAAATCCAGCCTCAGATTCTTGATACTTACTAGCTGTGTGACCCTGGGCAAGTCATTTAATCCTGATTGCCTCACCAAAAAAAAAAAAAAAAAGTCCAGCACAGTTGTGGTTCTTCTTCTCCAATAGTTTTGTTAGAAGTTTCTGTCTTCTCTGTTGTGATGTCAGATGGCTGTGTGTTTGTGTGTGTGTGTGTGATAAACAGTTTATACATAGCTGAATGCATGTTTGAAAGACAGATTGTTCTTTAATTCCTGGCTACTGGTTAACTAGATAAAGTTAGGTGGGCCCAATTTATGAAAACCTTTAAAAGCCAAACAGAATTTTAAAAATTTGATCCTGCAGGTAATAGGGAGCCCCTGGAGTTTGTTGAGTAAGGGAGTGGCATGGTCAGAGCTGTGCTTTAGGAAGATCACTTTGACAGATGAGTGGAAGGTGGCCTGGAGTGGGGAGAGACTTGAGGCAGAGATACCAAGCAGAAGGCATGAAGTGATGAAGGCCTATACTAGAAGGGCATGTTAGCTTGCTTCTTATAGTTTGTGTTTGTTTCATAAATACAATAATATTTGTACAAAATAACAAATAATATTCTGACGAAATAAACATTTATTTTTAGCACTCAGTTAAAAATTTTGAATTCCAATTTCTCTCTCCCTCCCCCACCCATGGGGAAGACAAGAAATGTGATATCAATTATACATGTGAAATCATGCAAAACATATTTCCATATTAGCCAAGTTGCCAGGGGAAAAATAAGAAAGAAAAATAAAGAAAGTGAAAAAAATTATGCTTCAGTCTGCACTCAGTTCTGTCTCTGGAGGTGGATAGCATTTTTCATCATAAATCCTTTGAGATTGTCTTTGATCATTGATCAGAATACCTAAGTCAGTCATAGTTGATCATTGTACAATATTGCTGTGTACCATGTTCTCCAAGAAGACTTATTTTTTGTGTAAGATATTTACAGTAATCTATTATTAGTTCTCTAATGCAGTATTCGTTTTAGTTCACTGTAAGCATGATTTCTCATGCATCAGTTATTTAGCACTTGCTTGTGACATGTGGACCCTGCCCAAAGCAGAGAATTGTTTTTGGGAAAATTAACCACCTTTTAATAGGGGCTTATGGGTATCACTGTGAAAAAGTTACCCTGAGAATCAGGAAACCCTTTTAGCCTAAGGTCTCTTCCTAAGCAACTTACTCATGGCAGAATAAGTGATATGTTTTCTTAGAACTTAAAAGTGGTGGATGGATGGGTGCAGAAGTTATCTGGCCCAACCCTCAAACTCCTCATTTCTCAGTGAGAAAACTGAGGATAGAGGATGAGTAGTTTGCTGAAGGTCACATGGTAAGTTACAAATTGGCTTCTTTGTTTCCAAATTTAATATGCCTTTCACTGCCAGATGCCTTCATTTGTGAGGAACAAAGTATAGAAGTAAAGGAGACCCCCATATCACTTATTTGCTGTTAGTCTTCTTACTGCCTCTCAGTAGTCTTTTAAAAAAAAAATTATGAATTTATTTTGATTTATCAACAATCACTTCCATAAGCTTTTGAGTTCAAAATTCCCTCCCTCCACCCCCAAGCCAGCATGCAATCTGACATAGGCTTTACATATACATTTCTGTTAAACATATTTTCACATTAGTCATGTTATGGTAAGGAAGAATTAGAACCGATAGGAGGAACCACAGGAAAGAGGAAACAAAATAAAACAGAAGTAAAAAAATGGCAAATGGTATGCTTCGATTAGCATTCAAACTCCATAGTTTTTTGTTTGGATGTGGATAGCATTTTCCATCATGAGACTTTTGGAGATGTCTTAGATCTTTTCATTGCTGAGAAGGGCTAAGTCTGTCAACGTTAGTCATCGCATAATGTGGCTGTTACTGTGTACAACATTCTCCTGGTTCTGCTCACTTCTCTCAACATCAGTCCATACAAGTCTTTGCAGGTTTTTCTGAAGTCTGCCTGCTTGTCATTTCTTATTTCACAGTAGTATTCCATTACATTCATATACCACAATTTGTTCAGCTGTTCCCCAATTGATGAGCATCACCTCAATTTCCAATTCCTACCCACCACAAAAAGAGCTGCTATAAATATTTTTGTACATGTGGGTTTTTTCCCATTTTTATGATCTCTTTGTGCCCCTTAGTAGTTTTACTACAGCCAAGCAGGATAAACAAAATAAACTATTTGTAGGTGAATGTGAAGCATCTAGCCTTTGAGAACTTTTAACTTGGATTACGTTGAGAAAGCAGAATAGGTCAGCTTGGACTCAGCTCGGCAATAGTTTGCCCTTTTTGTTTTCTATTGAGCTGAAAGCAGAACTGACAGGGCTAATTGTTTTGAAGGTTCCTCAGTGGACCTTCAGACTTGACTCGGGGACATTTGATCATGACGAAGTGGCCTGGTGGAGTGGATGGAGATTTTGTGCATAACCTAGTTTCCCATCTTTCCTCTGACATTGCCTTTGTGGCCATGGATGGGCAATTTATTTTATGTCTATCAGCCTTATTGTCCATGATTCTAAAATGGTGATAATAATATCAGTGTTACGTACCCCATGAGGCAATTGTAAGACTCATATGAGATAATCTATATAAAGCACTTTGTAAACTTGAAGGCACAATATGAATATTAGCAGTTAATATAGTTACATATGTTTTAATAAAATTCTTTAATTATGTGCTAGCTTAATAGCCGTATACTGTAATCTAGATTGTTTCTCGTTTCATTGTTTATTTTGATGATGATAAGCAAATATTTTATATTTCTCATACTAAACTATTCCTTATTTGTTGGAAAAATGCTTCTGCTTTGAAATTAAATTTAAGTAGGCCATTCTTTAAAATTCAGTAGATAATCTAGAGGCATCATGGCTTCATTTCCAGAAGTAGTGGACTGGTATTCGAGCTATGGTAATACCTGGGCAGTGACCAGTCAGTCACTTTACATTTGGGAGCTTGAGTTTCCTTAGCTTTAAAATGAGAGGGCTGGAATAGATAATCTCAAAGGTTCCTTTTATGTGATTCTCCCTGCGAGAGAAATATGTTCAGGGAAATGAGGAAAAAAATAGCTTTTAGAGACATCCCTCCCACCCAGGTTCTTATTTTTTTCTCCTATGAAGCTATTATCTTAAAGTGAGCAGGGGAAAAGAAAAGTCTGGGGTGTGAGTTCAGTTTTACTACTGTAAGGGTTTTAGATCAGCAACCTGTTGCCATGACAACAAATGCATGAATTTCGAGAAGAAAATTTTCAGCATATGGGATTGGTAAAATTACAACCTCCCTGTTCTCTCTTTCCCTCTGGTTCAGGAGGATTACTCCTTGCCAACCTGAAAAAAAAAATCATTTTCTGCAATGTCTTGCTAAAATTAATTTCAATTTTCTGTGATATTGTTTTTTAAATTTCATAGTAACTTAAAAATTATAGTCAAGATGTGCTTTAATAGATCTGTCATAGATCCACTTAAACATTTGATTTGACAATAATGATTACTTTTTAGAGTGTGTTATGAGAGCTTTGCTAAATTGTAAATAGTTTAATGTATTGGGAATTCTTGACAATAATAGATGAAGACCTGCCACTTTAAAGACTTCCTTGCCTTCAATGCTTTCTAACTCCAGTAGTGGAAGGCAGTTGAGCTTTAAGTGCTCTGTAATATTTGCAGGCTTTTATAGCCAGCGTCTACAGTAGTCAGCCATGATGATGGAAAACAGTGGCAGGTAGACTTAAAACACCATAAAGCACAGAGACGATTGTGTGGAATGCCTTGAATGGAATCCTTTTTGAATGAAAAATCAGCCATATGTGCCACCCTTATGGACCCTGTAAGAAGAAAAGAAATGTGCCCTAATGCTAACTGTGCATGAAATTGCAGTGTTAGGAGATATTGACCAGATGTTTCAATCTCAACAAATAGCTTGTTATGTGACTGAGTGAAAATCTCTTTGCTGCTTTGATCACATACACCTTGAAGGAAGAGGTAATTGAATAGAAGCTGTCAGAGTTCATCATTGTCAATAAACTTTGACTTGACCTTTGCCTTTTGTTTTTGATGTTGTTACTGATAGGTGTTGATGGGCAGATGTTTACTCCTTTCAGGGGTTTTGCTCTTTATAAATTGTCTACTGTGAACAATAAAGGACAAGGGCTTTTTGTCCTTTAAATTCTTCTGTCATTGTGGGCTATTAGGCAGGGTTTTAAGCTTGTTCAACTTATGTAGTTTTCAAGAAGATAAATAAGACACACATGTTTTTGTTTACCAAAAACTAAATGGTTTTATAAGTAAGTTTATAAGAATAAGTTTTATTCTTTCCCTATCAGTTTAATCTATCACAGTAAACTTTCATATATATTTCTTTTAACTCTGGGGGCAGTTATTGGTTATTCAGAGAATAACCAATTGGTTATTCAGATAACCAATCCCAATACCAATTATTTTTGAGAGAGAAAACCAAGGCACAGATGAGTGAAGAAGCTTGTCTACAAGGGATGGTAAAGCCTGGTTCTAAGCAGCCAAATCTCCTTGTTCACAGTCCTCCCCTTTTTCACTGCCTTGCTTCCTATTTTGTTCCTCAGTAAATTGATCTTAACTGCAATTTCCACCTTATATTGTCAGTGATATTTGTTGTACCCCTGCGCTGTGCAGTTTTTTCACTTATTTTTCTTCTTCTTCTGTTTTTTTTTTTTTTTTTTTCCGAATGATCCTGTGAGGTATAAGAGATCACTTTGTCTAACTATTCTTATTACAGATGAAGAACAGAAGCCCAGAAAAGTTAAATGACTTTCCCAAGTTCATGCTTGTTGTAGATAATTATAACCACTCACATTTAGGTAGCACTTTAAAGTTTTCCTGACCCTTTACTTCAAAAGTGTTGATCAAGCTCACCCTGGCAAGTGGTCCACAAAACTTGAGTGCCCCGAATCCTGATTAAAGTGACATTGGGAAATGTTTAACAAAATAAATGAAAATAAACTACAATGTAATAGTAATGATTTTCTAACTCAAAATGTTGCCTTCATGGATCTGTTTCTATTTTCTGTTTGAGTTTGACACCACTGCTTACATCAGGTGATTGTTACGGTGCCACAATACTGTGTGGCAGATGCTGTTACTATGCACATTTTATGGATGAGGAAATTGAGGGAAGGAGAGATAAGATGAGAGCTAGAAAATATTTGAACCCAAGTCTTCATGTCTCTGAGACCAGATTCAGGATTTGCCATTATGCTGTTTGACTCTATATCCAACATTCTTTCTACTATAATGGGAAGATTTTCATGAAGTCTGTCATTTTTGTAGAGTATAATTTATAAACTTTTTATTAATTAAAAATGTAAGATTATGTATGTAGGAACTTAATAATTTTGGTCATAAAAATAAAAGCATGCTAAATGTTTGTCTTTTGTCCTTAGTGGACTGGATTTTATTAAGTAAGCAATTAGGGAAAGTTGTAGAAGATGGAACTGCCCCTCTTAAATGTATGAATTAATGAGTCTTCTCTAGAGCAGTTTTCACTTCCCCTCTCATTTAATTTGAAGTAGCTTGAGGATAGATAGTGCCATGTATTTGAGTAATATCACTTTTGCAGAAAGACTTTTCCAGCCTCAATTAGTGATGCAGAAATGTTTCTGTGATTGTGGCTTCTCAGGGCCTTGGGATTGGGGGGAGGTGGAGAGGTGTGACCTTGTATTTCTTTGAGATTCTTGGTTTGTATTAATCCTATTCCTTTATAGCAGGGATTCTTAATCTTTTTTGTGTGTCTTGTCTCCTTTTGATAGTAGTGAATTCTGTGGATCCCTTCTCAGAGCAATGAGATCACATACATAAGATTACAAAGAAAACCAATTATATTGAGATATACAGGTATCAACATATTTTTAGAAAACAAGTTCGCTGTTCCCAGGTAAAGAATCTCTGCTTAATGTTTGTAGCCTGTAACTTTTAAGTACTGAGGAAGAAGGAACCAAAACTGCCCTGGTTTCACAATTTTGCGGAGGTCTTAGAAATTGAAATGACCCTGAAATTTACTCTGATCATATTTCTTATGAGCTTCTGATCAAGTGCATATAAAGGCCTGACCTATATTGTGTACTTTAAAGCACTGTATAAGCATTGTGGGTGAAGCTACATTTTTTTTTTAATTTCTAAGAGAAATTAAGCCAGTACAAGTTCAATCCATGTGGTGGTATTAAATTTATCTTCCCTCTGTAATGAATGGATTTTTCAAAATTGATCTCTAAGGTCCTTTTAAGTTTTAAAAGCCTTTGAATATGTGAAGAATTCCATTTCCACATGTACTTCATGGTGGTCATGTCCCTGCTCATGAAAGGTCAGTGGCTCCCTACAGCATAGAGGACAGAGTACAGATTCCATAGCCTGGCATTCAAGGACTTCATAATTGGGCCCAATTAATATTCCAGTTTTATCTTCTCTTTCCATAAGTCATGAGTCTTCTTACCTGATGACATCTCTCTCACTGATTTTCTGATCGTGGCATGCTTGTTTTTATCTCCTTGATTTTGAACATTCCATTTAATCAGTCAGCAAACATCTATTAAGCTGCCGCTGTGTTCTAGGCCCTGGAGGTATAAAGACAAAAATGAACAGTCTCTATTCTCAAGCACCTTACCATCTATTAGAGGAAATTATGAGTACACATGTAGATATTCGTTAAAATAAAAGGCAGTGGGAGCGATGAAAAGGGGTAATACCAGGTTGAGGGGTCAGGAAAATTTATATGTAGAAGATGGCACTTAAGCTGAGCTTTGAAGGAAACTGGAGTTTCTGACAGGCAGAAAGGATGATAGAATCCATTCCAAAAGAGGGAGATGCATGTGCAAGGCCTGGGGATGGGGGAAATTGAGTATTATGTGTGAGGAACAGTAATAAGGCCAGGAGTAATGTATAACAAGATTGACATATGAAATAGAAAAGAAATTTAAAATGCCTCTTTCTTGCGTAGTAAGCTCTAATTTCTGCTATGATTGTGACTGAGTGACCAAAAAAGGCGGTGGAGGAGGCAGAGGATGGCAAAAACACACATTATTTAAGTTAGGTCATCTACAAACATGAACTTATGAAAAATCTAGATTTTTACTGCTCTTTTGTGTGTGTGTGTGTGTGTGTGTGTATATACATATATACATATATACATACATACAATACATAGATATGGAGTCGTTTGCCATTTTCTTTGTCAGCTCATTTTATAGATGAAGAAATGAGGCAAATAGGGATAAGTGACTTGCCCAGGGTCACACAGGTAGTGAGTGTCTGAGGCCAGATTTGAACTCAGGAAAATGAGTCTTCTTGATTCCAATTCTGGCACTCTTTCCACTGTGCCATCTAGCTGCCCATATTTCTGTTTACATTGTTGTAATTATGTGTATGTTTTCTGTTAGCTCTACTCACTTAATTTTATATCAATTCATGTAAATCTTTACATGCTTTTCTATATTGATCATTTCAACTTTTAAGATAAAGTTTCCATCCAATGAACACTGAGTTAATACACTACTGGATGAACTGAATTACATCCACATTAATGTTGTTCCTATAAATGAAATAAGAAGGCATAAAGAAATTATAGTTAAAGGCTTACAAGTTCTCTCTCTCAGGAGATAAATCACAGAGTTCATAAAGTTGGTTTTTGCTATCGTCCAAAAGTAGCATCTTTGCAAATGCCTATGGAGTTCAGGCAAACAGACCACAGTAAATATAATTATTTACAGATAATGTGCTAATATTTGCTCAAGAGAATGACAAATAGAAAAATTTCAGGAAGAAATTCACATGGTCATACAGACTGTACTCCTTGGATACAACTCCACTATCATTATACCCATTGGAAAAGCTCATCACCAGAAAACCCAACATGCCAGAGATTACATCAGCTTTGGTTCTTGTACCTCGTTAGTATCCTCAGCCTCTGCCTCTCTGATCGGATGATTAGAGGATGGAGCAAAAACTTTCTAAATCTCCATTGAAAGAGGGCTCACAGCCCAGTCATTTCTCACCAGCTGGAGTCTTTTTATTCCTCTTGACCATCATCCTGTCCTGCCCCAGTTGCCTTCTCCTCCCTACCTTGCCTGTCCTTTCCAGCTTTCTTTTGTGCCTTGTCTTCCTCCATTGAACTATAAGCTCCTTGAGGGGAGGGGCTTTCTTTTCTCAATTGTCTGCACTCTGCCCAGTGACAAGCACTTAGCAAGAGTGTAATAAATGTTTATTGAATTGAACTGAAAAACTGTGTCAATATACATTGATGCTTGGTAATTTCAATGTGATATAGGTAGGATTAAAAAAACTGTTATAAAATATGGTTCATGATCAAAATATAAGAGATCCAATATTTGTTGAATATTTAAAAACCTCACCCTGTGCATCTGAAACAAATTCATTGTTCCATGTTCGGTGCAAACTACATCATGCGAAATGCCAGGCTGGACAAATCAAATGCCAGAATCAAGGTTACCAGGAGAAATATCAATAGTCTCAGATATGCAGACGATACCACTTTGGTGGCAGAAAATGAAGAAGAATTAAGAAGCCTCTCAATATGGGTAAAAGGAGATAGTGTAGAAACTGGTTTGAAGCTTAACATAAAAAAAAAATGTAGATCTTGGCAACTGACCTCTTCATTTCCTGGTAAATAGAAGAAGAAATGGAAGCAGTGTCTGATTGTATATTCTTGGGCTCAAAGATCACTGCAGATGGTGACTACAGCCATGAGAGTAAAAGACGCTCCTTGAAAGAAAAGAGAAGGCAAATCTGGACAGCATACTAAAAAGCAGAGACATCCCCTTGCTGACAGAGGTCCATATATTCAAAGCTATGGTTTTTTCAGTAGCGATGTATGCTATGAGAGTTGGGCTGTAAGAAAAGTTGAGTGCTGCAGAATCGAAGCTTTTGAATTGTGATATTGGAGAAGACTTTTGAGAGAGTCCCTTAGATAGCAAGGAGATCAAATCAATCAATACTTACAGAAATTAATTCAAGCTATTCTCTGGAAAGCCAAATACTGATGCTGAAGCTTAAATACTTTGCCCACATAATGAGATTATATTCCTTCTCCACCACCCAGCCCAGCACTAACCATGTGCAGAACCATTCAGTTACAGCAAATGGATAAATTTTGAATGCCGTGGATAAGTTCACTTATCGTGGCAGTATACTTTTCAGTTATGTACACATAGGTGATTAGATTGACACATGCCGTGCCCAAGATCCGAAGATGACCTGGTAAGATAAGGTACTGGACACAGAGATCCTTTCTCCAGCTGAACTGCCAAGTATTCATACTCTACTGCAGAGAGCACAACTCTAATGTTCTGGCCACATTGTTTGAATGCCAAAAAAGTACATTTGCCTAAAAGACTTATTTTATGGAGAACTCAAACAAGGAAAGTACTCACATAGAAGTTAGAAGACGTGTTAGAAAGACACTCTCAAGGTTTCTCTGAAGAGCTTTGGAATCACTTGTGAAACATGGGAGATACTGGGACAGGACCACCCGGTATAGTGTGTCTACATCAAAGAAGGTGCTATACTCTATGAGCAAAGCAGAGTTACAGTAGCTGAAAAGAAATGTGTGTAGCGCAAATTTAGAGACATCGCCACTCAAAATGCTCCCGTGAACTATTTGTGCCCAGTCTGTGATAGAGCCATTTGAATTCATATTGGTCTGATCAACCACAGTGGGGCACACTATACCTCAGCATCATCAAATAGTGATGTCATTTTGGTCTTATTTGAGAATGAAGGACAATCAGCCAACCAACCAAGGCAGCAGCAACAAAAAGCTAATGCAGTAGGGCAAGGGAGAGGTTCACTGAATGGGGTTGTTGTTAAGAGTGTACATGTTATATTGGGTTCAGTTCTGGGTGTCAAGTTTTAAGGAAGAACATTGATAAGCTAGAGGAAATCCAGGAGACAAACAAGATGGTGAGGGGATTAATTACGAAGGGTACCATGTAAGTGTCTTAAGATATTTGCATGAGTTAAAAAATTTAGGGGAGAGATATGATGGGACCCTTCAAGTATTTAAAGGGCTGTAGGGTAGAAGAAGGACTGCACTTGTTCTACTTAACCCAGAGTGCTTGATTCCAAGTAGAAAATTAATAATTAGCACTTAGGGAAAGTAGAGTGAGCTATCTCAGGAAGTAACATGTTCCTTTTCAATGGAAATCTTTGATGAGAGGCAGAATGCCTATTTGTCAGGGATACTGGAGAAGGGACACTTGTTCAAGTATGGATTGCATGAGAAAAACCTCTGAAGACTCTTCCAGTTCTAAGGTCCCATGATTTTGGATTTGATATGACCTGTCTTAGATAAGTAGAATGACAAGTTCACCAGTCTCAACCATATTTGACTCTTTGTAAGGCAATATTACTTATAATTTTTCTCTTCTGTGTTTTGCAAATCAGCTTATAATGAAAACCAGTTGTTGAAGAACTAACTCAGTACTCTGCATTCCTCTGGCTCAGCCAAAGAATTTTTATTACTTGTGTATACAAGAGAAGAAGTAGACCATGGACACGCAAGCAAGTCTCAGCCATGTTTTTTAACTAAGTGGAATATGACTGATCATTTTATAGTCTATCAGATGAATTGAGGAGACAAAGAATAAATTTGAGAGTGTTATAGAATTGAAAGATGAATTGCGGTGGGGGGGTAATACAATGCAGGGAGAGGGAAGTATGTGGTTAGATCAGTGATGGTAGGGTTAGTAGGACACAGTGACTGAGTCATGATTGAAACATTTGAAGAAAAAGCATTTCAAATCCTACCGGTGCCTTCCTTTGTTCTACCTAAGGATGGTGTGTTTTACCATGGGAACACATTTTTTCATAGTTTTTTCTTTTGGGTTTTTTTTTTTAAGTGTTAGCAATACCTAAGCCACCTACAGGCTTTTGCAGGCATGTAAAATTCTCTATAGGGACAACAAATTAAGACACACACACACACAAGGTCCTGATTCTATTCACTGCTACCCTTGACTCTGTGCCTCTCCACATGAATTAAAAAAAATTTGCTGGATAAGTTTTTTTCTTCAATATTTTGGGCTCCTTTGATGACTGTTATACATTGGAAACTTCTCTACAAAATAGTGATCATGTCAGCATCTTTATCACTGTCCATTTCCTATTTTTCAGAGGCACCACCTAATTGAAATAGGTGTGTGGCTATTATAATCACACACAGCATTTTTGTTTTTATTGTTTCTTCTAATTTGGCAGTGATTTTGATATTTGCTATATCTAATTGATAATCTAACTATACAAAAAAAAACCCCTGATTTTACTGTTAAAGGCATCATTTTCTGAGAAGATATTGCCCAATCACTTTCTGTAATAGTGTTCACTGTATAGAATGCATTCTAATACTTATTTTTTTTTAAAAATTTATGACATGCATAGGTGTTGTTGTTCTTCTTATTGTTCAGTTATTCAGGTTGTGTCTGATTCTTCATGACCCCATGGACCATGGCATGCCAGGCCTTTCTGTTCTCTACTATCTTTTGAATTTTGTCCAAGCACATGTCCTTTGTTTTCATGATCCTTTCTTTCCATCTCATCCTTTGCCAACCCCTTTTCCTTTTGGTTTCGATCTTTCCCAACATCAGGCTATTTTCCTATGAGTCCCATTTTCTCATTATGTGACCAAAATATTTAAGCTTCAGCTTCAGTATGTGAACTTCCACGGAATAGCCTAAATTAATTTCTTTAAGTAAGGGGTGATTAGGTCTTGTTGTCCAAGGGACTGTCTCAAAAGTTTTCTCCAATATCACAATTTGAAAGCTTTAATTCTGCAGTGCTCAGTTTTCCTTACAGTCCAACTCTCACAGCCATACATTGCTTCTGGAAAAACCATGGCTTTAACTCTGTGGCCCTGTGTCCATCTATCTAATATAATCCAAGATATCTCTGCTTTCTTGGTGTTGTTAGACCAAAATTAGCACAAAGCAGCACAAGTGCCTTATTGCACTATTGTCTCATTGATTTTGTAATCTGCTAAAACCCCCAGATCATCTGGTCAATACCTTATGTACTCCATACTTGTGATTGTTTTATCTGGTGTCAGACTTCATCCTTGAGGCAGTCTGGTACTAGGAAAATGGAGCTGGACTTGAAGTCCAGAAGATCATGAGATGGAATCTTGCCACTGACGTCTACTTTAATTAGTTACCACGGACCAATCACTTTACCTCCTTGAGACATAGTTTCTCTATCTGTAAAATAGGGATCATGATGTTTTTGACTTCTACCTTATAGGTTGTTGGGAGTTTTAAATATAGGTAAGGCACCTGGCAAATGCTATGGTTTTATATAAATGCCAGATATCCTTATTATTTTCTGTTTCGTACTATTAGATTTGATTGATTGTTCTAACCTAGCAGTTCTCAAAGTGTGGTCTTTGGATTCTTCAAGGTTCCTAAGACCCTTTCAGGGCGTGCATGAGGTCAAAACTGTTTTCATAATAGTACTAAGACATTTTATTTGTGGCAAATATTGATAGCTGTAACTCACATAAACAAAAGCTTTTTGGAGAGCATCAGAAATTTTAAAGAGTGTAAACGTGTATGGAGATTTAAAAAAAAGTTTGAGATCCACGGTTTGAGCCTTTCAAGAATCTTTTTAGATTCTGACTTATTTATTCGATGTTCAAGCTGTCCCTCATAGCTTTATGCTATTTATAAATTTGAGAAGCATGACATTTGTGCCTTGATTCAAGTTATTGATGAACATGTTGAATTGCACAACACTCAGGACAAGGGTTTGGGAGGAAAGAACTGTCCTGAAGATAAAGAAAGAGAAGTAATGCTATCCATAAACACATCACTTCTGTACACTAAGTTCACGTTAAATTATAGTGTGTCAGTTCCTGAAATAGCTAAGAAATCCAGGTGCTGCCCAAATAGAATCTACCTTCAAACTCCAGGCTTTGATCCAGCATCTAACCAAGGTAGTATCATAGTCTAATGTCTACAGTCAGTTCTAAAAAAAGGGGTTAAGCCTCGCAGGAGGGCAGAAAAATATATTGAGTCTTATTCTTTTGTGCATTTATACCCCCAAACTAGGGCTAAATATTCTTCTGAACATTTATCATTTCCTCCTTAGTTTATTTCCCATAATTATTGAGATTTTACAGTTCAGAAGCAAATTAAGAACTCCTTTCAGCAAACCATGTAAGAGAAAAGATAAATGCTTATGTCCCTATTCCATAATTAAAGGAACCACAGCAAGGAATAGTGCTGGTGTCAATGAGAAACCAGTAGAGGAAGTCAGTGAGCCAAAACCTGAGGCATATTGAAAGAGAAGTTAAAATCACCAGAGATAGAACTCTAATGATTAAGTGCTATATGACGTAAGTGGTGTAAGTAGAGCCCTAATTAAGTCAGAGTGATCAGAATTTTGCCCCGGTATACTGAGATGGGCTCGGGGAGATGTATTTCCTCCCTGTAGCTGTCATACCATACTTTTCTTTCACGTTGTGGTCCCGTGTCATCTCTGCACTATTACTACCTCCATATTGCGAGAATTGACCCTCTTGAACCCATGTCCCCACTTATGCCTCCTTTCAAGTGCTTGGGGCTTAGGTGCGGTTATCGGCTTTGTTTTAGTGTTGGGGCCAGATTCCTTTCCTAGGTGATACTCATGATAATTCTATGCACAAAAAAGACGCCTTGAGTCTCCATCTCCCCTTTCACCCTCCATCCCCATCACACATTGGGTTTTGTGTCCTGAGGTCTGCTAGCCTCACTCCAATCCCAAATTTGCACTGAGTACAAGAATTTTTTGGTTAAAGCTCTGCCTACTCAACAGTAAATGGTAAATGCATTCTGGAAAGAATGAGATGACTGGATAGCAGTGGTTGAGATAGACTAAATGGAGATGTTGGGACATCTGGGGAAATTGCTTGTTCTGGATCTTGTGAGCTAGTAGAATAACTAGTGGATTAAACTTCTTGACTCTGTCCACTGTTCTTTTCATCAAACTGTCATTTTTCTCATGTGGAAGTATTGGTGTTATTCTTTAGGCATGTGAAAAGATTTGACCAGGGATCACATTTTAAATGATTGTACATATTTGATTTCTACTTGTTTGTTACCAGCTCAATGTGTGTTAGTGGTCTTTCCCAGCATTAACAATTTTTTTTCTTCCATTTCTGATATAGTCCATGTGATTTTGCTTATTTATTTCCTCATATAGTACTGGGTCTCTCTTCACTCCACCCCTATTCTCTAAAAAACAGCTCCAGGTTCAAAACACTTTTGTGATCTATTCAAAATCATGCTTTCAAAATTCCCTACTGATGTTTCTTTTATCAAATCAACCTGAAGACTCGGTAGTTTAAAGCAAAAGACATTTAGTGGAACCAAATAGGAATATAAATGACAAATCTTTTATAAATACAAATCTTCTTTCCCGCTCCCCCACTTCCCCCCCTTCCCCCCACCTCCACATACACACACCGCAGGTATAGTCTTCCACAGAAATCCACACCATGGGTGTGAGAAAAGCCATATAGTGAGAAGACATTTGGAAGAGACCCCCCCACACACACACACATGGGAAGTGAATAAGCATATGTGTGTATGTATAGCATCTACTATGTGCTAATCACTGTGCTAAGTGCATTTTACAAATATCTGATTTGAACCTCACAACAATCTTGGGAGGTAGTACTATTATTATCCCCATTATTCAGTTAAGGAACTGAGGTAAACAGAGATTAAATGACTTACCCAAGGTCACATAGCAAGTGTCTGAGGCCAGCTTGGAACTCGTGCTTTCCTGACTTCAGACCCAGTACACTATCCACTGTTCAATAGCTATTGTTTTTATTTCATCATCTCAGGATCCCTTTCAACTTTTTTGTGATTCAGACCTAGGTTATATCATTAAAAGAAGTCCTTATATATTAAGTTTATATTTTGAAAGGCTTTGATTTTAAGCTACTATTCCCTGAGTTTGATCTTATTTTTTACTTATGAGGAAAATTCATTTGACCTCATTTCCATGACTACAGTACTAATTGTGGGCCTTTTAAACCATATCACTGCCAACCTAGTTTAGCCCATTTGCCAAGACAGTTTTACCAGGATGTGGCCGCTGCACATACTACAGCTTCTTGGATCTACAGGTGAGAGTTGGGTGGCAGGGAACACAAAAGGTGGATGAGCAGCCCAGAAAAGGACTCTGCAAGCCCTCACAGCGGAGGTGCTGGTGCTCCCTGAGTACCCCATACACCCCATAAACTCAGGTGAGTTAGGGGGATGTCTACACCAAGCATGTGAATTCTTCCCCAAGCAGAATGGGTAGATGAGACCAGTTTGTTTCAGTGGCTATGAAGGTGGCTGAAGCAGGCACTTTGTAGTGCTTAGAGTTTGATTGGACGTTGAAGACACCAAGGTCATCCACTGCGTCCTGGGCCATCGCCAATCATTTTGCTTTTGTCTTGCCACTAGACTTCAATGACCCTAGAAGAGAGAGTGAGACTAATGATTTTGTGCAACTCTTTCTCACTTAAATACAATTCACAAGCAAGTCAGAATATCATTTTGTGATGTTATTGGTCCTCTTTGAAAACAAAGGACAAACAAACCACATCACTATCACCAACCCACCTACTCTTCTTCCCCCATCTTTTTCTTAAACTTCAGTGGGGCTCGATGTTGCTGTTAATCTTCCCCAGCCTCATTACCCAATTTTCCTGCCAGTAACAAAGTTTTTGCTTTCCTTATACTGGTTCAAAATTTTCTGCCTTTAGTATAGCTAACTGCATTTTGGGTATGGAACAGTCTTCCATAGTCTTTTTTAAATTCTGTAACAGGGATTCTTTTTTGGGGTAAGGGGCTAGGCAATTGGGTTAAGTGACTTGCCCAGGGTCACACAGCTAGTAAGTATTATGTGTCTGAGGCCGGATTTGAACCCAGGTCCTCCTGAATCCAGGATCGGTGCTCTATCCACTGCGCCACCTCGCTGCCCCAATTTTTTTATTCTATAACAGGGATTCTTAACCTGGGGTCCACCAATTGTGGGTAGAATTCTTTCAGGGGGGATCATTAGCTTAGTTGGGGGAAAATTACATCTTGATTTCAGTGTAATTGGTTTTCTTTGTAATCCTATGTATTTTATGAGTTATTCTGAGAAGGGATCCACTAGGCTTCATAACACTTTTAAATGGGTCCATGGCAGGGGAAAAAAAAATGTTAAGGAACCTTGCTCAATAAGGAGAGCCAGAGTCAAGAAAATTGGTGTTTGAGCTTGCTGGGTGGCCAGATGGGAAATTCTGCAGCAAGACCGTCCGCCAATCTTGGGAGCCCTCAGCAATCCTTCAAATATGGGGCCGAGGGATCAGGTCAAGCCTTGAGCACCACCAAAATCTCTAGGACCAGCTTTCAAAGCCTGTTGTTAAGCTGCTGTCCTTCCAGTAGCCCCCAAAATGGCATCCATTCCTTTAGTCATCTCAACCTTGAAAGCATGAGCATATTCAGTGAGGCCCAGTGGGTTGATTCTGCCTTACCTGACCTATCCAGTTAGCTTAGCACTCTATCCAGGTGTGATGTTGGGACCATCCTGACCTATGTACCCTCATCTTGCCCCACCCTCCTGTGCCTGGGACAGTCTAGCAAGCACACCACAGTGTGGTGTGAAGCCCCTGTGTCAATCTCTTGCAATTTCCTGAACTTAGAATAATGTCCTAAAAAGTCCAGACTCCTCCACCTCCCCCACCCAAGTCTGTCTGACTGACTGTAGGTGTTCCCTATAAAGAGCAATTTCCACATGGTAGTGGCTAAAGCAGCCATACAGAACCTCACTCGGTAGCATGCTGTGACCCACTAGAATTTGTTGAGGATAATTCACTGCCATTGCTGACTCCCACACACCTAACCTCACTAAAGAAGCTTTGCAGCCAGAAGAGGAAAAGACACCTTTCAGTTTTCAGCCAGTCATTGCTTATGAACTGCCTCAGCCCAATTACACAAGACTCTGTGGCATTCCTGACAGCAGTGGATGTTACAAATTGCTCAGGTTCTACCCCCACGGGATGTCTCCAGATGAAGATATGCGCTCCTGAAGGCCAAACTTGGACCGAATCAGCAAACTTCAACACTAGTGGCTACCTGGATAAATCAAATGTGCACCAACAATTCCCCAGTACCTTATCTACACCCATACTCCAATACCTTTCTTAATTTGACATGCACCCTGGTTACCATGCAGCTGGGCCTCACGTTCTACATGGGCATTGGGCATGTCCCAATAACACCCATCAGAAGCCCTAGGCAGCCTGCACCATGACTAGCATATAGTGGGATGTGTCCTGACAGGCCTGGGGCCCTTATTGGACTTGGACACTGGGGAATTGTAGTGGAAGGAGGTCCATAGGAAGCCGATGGCCACATGGGTGGCTGTGGAGAACAACTAAACGACCAAACTGAGGACATTGCCAAAGGTTTGGTAAATTAGCTGAAAGACAATGTACTTTGGAAGCTATGGGAATGGACTGCTGGCTGGCTTTGGACTTCCTCTTAGCCATCCAGGGAGGAGTTTATGTTTTGTAAAGTCCTCCTTTTGTATGTGTATCGACCCTTACGGAGAAGGAGCATTCCTTGGAGCAGCTAGGTGGCCCAGTGGGTAGAGCATGAAGTCAGGAGGACCTGAGTTCAAATCTGGCCTCAGACCAAACATAACATATAACATGACATATAACACTTAGCTGTGTGACCCTGGGCAAGTCACTTAACCCCAATTGCCTAAAAAAAAGAAAGAAAGAGCCTTCCTCATATTCTATATGAGAAACAAGTAAAGACTGTTGGTGCCATCATCACAGACATGAAAAACATATTGCCAGGGCCTTTGAGTCTTTTCACTGATCTTTTTTCCTAGATTTTTTCAGACAAAGGGGCAGGATTCCTGTAAGGATCCTTTGAGGTTATTGTGATTATTGTGCTTGCTTTTTTTTGTTTAGATTAATACATACACATAATGGTGAATGATGGTGGTCCGGGCACTAGGGGGTGGATTGTGTTAAAATCATATCTTATTCTGGTCCTCCTTACCACACATCACCCCTCTACTTAGTATTTTTATAAGTGACCAGTATAAAGGGACAATAGCAGGAAGCAAGATTGGGAAGGGGAACCTAGATGTCACATACATACTGTCCCAAAGGTCAAAAGGATGTAAGTTACAAATTGTATTATTATATATTATTCAGAAATCACATCTTGATAGTATGAGCTGAATCTGGGGAAAACCCTCTGCCGTGGGTTTTTGTTCCTATGATATGTAAATCTGAGGCAGGTTCCAGACCAGCAGAAAATGAAATATGGTGCTGGTAACTCTGCAATGACATGGATTTGTTCACTTGGAAGTTTTACTGATGACTTTGAGATGACATGAATATGTTACTGAACTAATTGCAAGATGGCACAGATAAGACTTAATCTGTCCCCCACCAAAGCTCTATAATAATGGGACCTCAAACTCCTGCCTTCTGAGCACTCCTTCATCTCCTAAGAGTTCATGCTCCACAGGAATCCAGGGTCACATGAGTACTATTGTTTGCCTCTCCGCAACCCCTCCTTCTTCACGCTGCCAGCCTTCCATCACTATCCCATCCCTTGTCCCCAGACCATCTGTCTCTGTACCCTTTCACTGCTTGTTTTTCTTCTATATCCTTATTAAAGTATGATTGCAGCCTCACTTCCTGTTGCCATTGTGGTCTTTTCCTGGCAAGTACCCAAAGAACCAGAAGCACCTGTTGCCATTTCATATTCTGTAAATTAGTGATCAGTTCAGGGTTCATCTGCCCTCTGACCCATTCCACCTTGACATGCATAGAATGAAATGAGATATGTCATTCACCTGGTGAGTGTTCAAGCACAATGGAAATGTGAATGTTCACTGTGGGACCTTTGTCAAGTTCATTAGCCTTTTATTGCCCACAGAGAATCATCTTTGGCTCTGTTCTAGACCAGTAATTGATATGCATTAGTGGAGGGAGTTTCTGCAGTCAGAGTTCCTTATGCCAATGAAATCACATGGCTACACTGTCCTTTCTACCCACACCTCAAAAAAGCTTTGACTTCAACAATAAGCAAAAGATAAGTAGCACAATGTATTTTACTTAATAAACAATGAATGAGCACTCATTAAATACTTTGTTATTTCATTCTCGTTTATATGATTATTTAATAAACAATTTCATATTAAAACATTCTTTTTTTTTTGCCTGAATGTGTTAACCCATAGTTTCCCACACCAAGTATAATGAAGGTGTCAGCAGCCAATGGGTTTTGACCCCAGTCTCAGTGTCTTTCCTTCATTCTGTGGCAGTATTGTTTTCCTCTTCCTGATTTCCTGGTTTCCAGACCCTTACCTTGACCAGTGGGTTGCATCTTCCTCTCTTACTTTGATCCTAGTACCCAGGGAGAGAGGAAAGGGGGAGGAAATAAGTGTTTAAATACCACCTACTATGTACCAGACATTGTGCTGAGCACTTTACTATTATCTCATTTCATCCTCACAGTAGTCTTATTTGGTAGGTTTGATTATTAACCCCTTTTTATAATTGAGGCAAACGGGTTAAGTGACTTGTCCAGGACCACACAGTAATAGGTGTTTGAGGCAAGATTTAAACTCATGTCTTTATGACTCCAGGCCCAGCACTCTATATACAAGGCCATTTAGCTTCCAGCCCCTTGACTCACTTCTGACAATTAATTATTGCCATGTCCTTTGGATTCCCAGTTTTTTGTCCTATCCTGTAGAGGAGATATTTGTAGTCTCTGCTTTGAAAGTCTGGTCTGTCTTTGTAAGGAAATCCTCAACTGCCTTTTGCCTGGTCCTTAGGATTCTTTCTTTAGTTATTAAAGGTCTACTTTCAGCACAATACTTTTCCAGCTGACTTCTGGCCCTCCGTAACCCCAGGAGGCATTACTTTCTCCTGATGGACCTTTGCCCATCACATAGTCATATCTTGTATTTACCAGAGGATTAGTGCCCATCCCTTTCCTCTTTTAACTCTCCTGACACTGCCCTCACACTGTGATCACCCACATCCTAATATGATTGTATTGTGATGTCAGGAACATGTGTCAAGCACAGTGTCCCTGTGTACTATCTAAAAGACAAAATTTAGTTACAAGTGAGCTACATTGCTAATTTCTTACATTTTTTTCACGTGTAATGGGCTTATCTCTGCAAGGATGTTGTAAACTTTTTGAGAGCCATGGCTGGGTCTCCTGTTTTTCTTTGCCTTTAGTTTATCTCTATAGTGTCTAATAAAGCATTCTGTACACATTCAGTGCTTAATAAATGTCATTAAGGAATAGCTCCAACTTCAACCTCAAGCTCCTTGTTCAAAAGGAAACTCCATCAACTTCCATTCCAGTGACATGCTCTGCATTACCAGAAACAAAGGTGGCATAGAGTCAGCTGGATAGCTAAAAATCTCTGAGAATAAGCAGGTCACACTAGTTAGCTGGGTGACTGCTCATTTTCAATTCTTCTTTATTTCCCACATCTACCACCTTCTCTTAGAGTTTCAGTTAAATTAAACATACATTTGCTATTGACTTCTGGTTGTGGCACTATACTAGGTTCTGGGACCCCACAACATAAACAAAAGAGCTCCTGCCCTGCTGGAGCTTTCATTCTCTGTGGGAGTAGAGCATGCACGAAAATCAGGGTAGTACAAAGAAAACTGAGAAGGGACAGAGCTAGGGGTAGAGCCTCTGTTCCAGCTCTGAGGACAACATTTAGACAAGTTCATTCATTGATTATAAATTTGGAGAAAGGGCAGAGGTTTTGAGTTCTGCAGCGAGGTGGCGCAGTGTATAGAGCACCAGTGGAATCAGGAAGATTCACCTTTATGAGTTCAAATCCAGCCTCAGATAGTTACTATCTGGGTGACCTTGGGCAAGTCACTTCACCCTGTTTTCCTCAATTCCTTATCTATAAAGTGAGTTGGAGAAGCAAATGCCAAACCCACTCCAGTATCTTTGCTGTAATAACCCCAAATGTGGCGTTATGAAGAATTGGACATAACCAAAAAATGACTGAACAGCAACAAAGTCTGGGGGAAGGCAGCTTTGCTGCCCGCTGATAAGTGAGTAGTCACTAACTAAAGTGAGTAGATTTTAAGCCTGCTTACAGGATCATGGGACCAAAGACCTTAGAATTAATTAAGAAAAACTAAATTTTGTTACTTTCTGGCACAGCCCATAACTGAAATTAAGGAATGATGGTTACCTGATTCAGATTCTTTGGGAATCTTTCTTTAATGAAGAGATTCCAGTAATTTATAATTAGCATATATACTTGATACTTCCCAGTCTTGTTCAATGAAAAATGGATTTGCTAAGGAAAAATAACATGCCACATCTCTGTAGAATTACTTTACATAATGGTGGAGGAGTGATGCAGTTCTCCTACAGAAGTAAGGTCCTTGATGGAGATGCTGGCACATATCATCATGATCATTGTTGACCTTTGTCTTATGCTTGAAAGGTTATTAACTGCTTTTAATACATTAGATCCCACAAATAATATTTTTACACATGAGGAAACCCAACCCAGGCCCAGAGAGGTTGAGACGTTGGTCATCATAGAGGCAGGTAGGGTTCAAACCCAAGTTGCCTGAGGCTAAATCCAGTATCCATAAGACTGTCCCTTATATTATCACTTAGGCATTCAATGAATGTCAGATTTAATTGAAATAAAATTAGAGTTCATCTCTTCCTTTTTCATATATATATATAGATATATATATAGATATATAGATATATATAGATATAGAAACTGAGTCCCAGAGAGGTGCTTGTTATTCCAGTGAGTTGCATAAATTAAAAATAGTCATACTCAAGACACAGTCACATATATTAACAAATGATAGGAGCTTTAGAATTGGAGTCAGGAAAATCTGAGTTGGATTCCTCCCTCAGATACTTACTAGCTGTGTCACTCTAAGCCAAATTATTTAACTCCTTCAGTTTCAGTTTTCTCATTAGAAAAATGAGGATTATCATTAGCACCAACCTCATAGGGTTGTTGTCAAGGTCAAGGGAAATTCTCTGTATGAACCGCTTTTCACACCTGAAAGTTATATGTAAATACTTGATATTATTTTAAGATGAGAAATTTTGAATGGAATCATGAGAAGGAATACTTAGGTTCTGTTTCTGACAGCTTGGAAAGCACCTGCAGATAGTTCTTTGACACCACCCTGCCGACACTCAAAGAGAAGCTTCACCAATGTAAGTATGTAATTTCTTGTGTTTTTGTTTTCAGTGGATGATTCAGCGACCATTGAAAGCAGCAACATTCTTTGGCTGCATTGGCATGGATAAATTTGGTGAGATCCTGAAGAAGAAAGCTGCAGAAGCCCATGTGGACGCGCATTACTACGAACAGAATGAGCAGCCTACGGGAACTTGTGCCGCCTGCATCACCGGTGACAATAGGTTAGACCAGATTTCTTGTGAAAAGAGTTAGTGAGACAAATGTTGACAAGAGAGAAGTTAAAATTTGGAATTGGAATTCTATGTTTCTGACCTTTCAGTATTATTGGGTAGCAATTATTGGTAGCAATTATTGACCCAGTGGATAGAGCACTGAGCTTGCATTTAGGTAGATTTATTTTCGTGAGTTCAAATCCAGCCTCAGACACTTGCTAGTTGTGTGACTTTGGGAAAATCACTTAACCTTGTTTGCCTCAGTTTCCTCATATGTAAAATGAGCTGGAGAAGGAAATGGCAAACCAGTCCAGTATCTTTGCCAGGAAAACCCAAAAATGGAGTCATGGAGAGTCGGACATGACTGAAAATGACTAAGCAACAAATATTCAACCAAAAAACTTTTTTAAAGCAATGACTATGTATGAGTGACTCTGAGGTTATTAAAGAAAAATAATTTACTGCCCTCTGGGAACTTGTAATGAGGGAGACAGTATGCACATAAATAGATATGTGTAAGTTCCATGTAGAGTAAATGGAGATATCCCCAGTGAGAAGACAGCAGCTGAGGGAAGGGGAACCAGTAAATGCCTCCTACAAGAGGCTTAAAGTGAGTCTTGAAGGAAGCTTTTCAAAAGGCAGAGGAGAAAAGGAAGCAAGTTTGTGTGTAGACACAGAAAACATTGTAATGAGCTCTATTTGCTGACAGGTTGAAATTTCTCTTTTGGTGGTGTCATTTTTAGGGTTCAGAGTACTTTGTTGTACGTGGTATTCTTAGACCAGTTCATGAGTTCTTTAAAAAACAAACCAAAAATTCTGTGACCATTTTCCTTCCTCTCCAATATTATACATATGGCTCTGGTTTCTGATTTCTCTACTAAATCTATTAAATTAGAGAGCTTTCTTCATTTGGGGATATTTTCACCAATGGGCATCATCATCCTTGGCAGGCTAAACCCATCTTAATAGATTAACAATTTCATTTGAGACAGAGAGGCAACTAATGAGGATTTTCAAGTACATGAATATGTGGAGAAATTTCTAATAATCTAAAATATATAAATCTATAAAAATAGTTGCTATAAATTTTAATGTAATTCTTAATAGTTACACTAATTATATAAAACATAACAACCATTCCTGTAAAGAAAATGAAATTGTATTAGCTTTCCTGAACCCAGTTGGTTCTAATGTGATACAAAGCCATTGCAGCCATCCTGATTCTTAGCACAGGGAAAGGCAGAATTAGCTTCCTGTTTTTTTACATGCAAATGTGTCCTCGAAGGGTACCCCATTCCCCTCCTCTACAGAACTGTTCCCTAATTTTCCAAGAGAAGATAGAGAGGGAAAGAGCCCTTAGAAGGCTATTTGCCCTCATGTTTTGGTCTAGATAGAGCCTCCCTACAGATGAAGTAAAGAATAGAGCAGCTCTTTGCTCCTGCAGAAAAGAGAAAAGGCAGAAAAAGAGAAAATAATTATATTCAAGATTCTTTTTCTGAATAAGTTAGACAGGTGGCCACTGAGGTCAGTTCTGATTCCCAAATTTTGTGATTCTCCGATTGAGAAAGCCCAGAGTACAGATCCCTCCTGACTATCCTTAAGTCTCAGCCAATTTTTGGAGTTTAATTAGTTCACCTGCTTGATTATCTGTGCAACTCTTCAGTTCCTCCCCCTGAAGAATGTAGGCAACAACACACATCCTGCATTGAAAGCTCTTTGCCAGGTCAGTTTGCCCTCACCCCAGCTCTCTTTTAGGTACAAGGAAGTCTTCTCTTTGAATAACAGAGAGCTGCCTCTTCCATCCAACCACATGACTCATTAGGGGCCTCAGTTTCCTGAGACCTATTCTGCTTCAGGCTCAGGGGGAAAGGGACAAATTGCTGTGCCTCTCATTCCAGACAGCTAGAAGGTAATTAGTTGTCATTTGATTATCATGTTATTGCCAAGATGCTTAAGTAGGCAGGCTCATAAAAAAAAAAAGTCTCGTGGATTCAGGTTGTACCTTGAGTTGCCTGGGTTCTTGGGCACTAGAACATAAATGATTGAATAATAATGACTATGTCATAAGGTCTTGTCTCCTTATGAGACTTTGTCTCATAAGTCATAAGGACTTATGTCCTTATGAGCCTTTCCTGTTCTCTTGGATTTGAATCCTGACAGGTAGAAACCTTATCTCCTTTTGGGTTCCTTCAGCATAGAACATCTAGGACAAGTCCTGAGGATAGCTGAGGAATTCAGTGAATATTCATTTCCTCAATGACATGAATAAATAATATTTTTAGGGACAGAAATGTATAGAATGCTACATCTAGGAGAGACATTAGAGATCTTTCATGTTTTGGAACAAAATTTTTCTAGCCAGTCCTTTTTCTTCACTTAATATTTATCCTCCTTACAAGAGATCTATATCTACTTCCTCTATCTCTTTTCTCTAGTAAAAATCTCCGTGCTAATCTTTCATAGTTCTACAATTTTAAAATGTTGGTTTTATGTTAAAAAACAATTTCCAAAGTCTCTTTGAATGTCAGTAGCAAAACTTACTCAAAATTCATATTTGGATTCCTGAATGTATTTCTTGAAATACACTATTTAAAATACTGATACGAGATCTCTTTTATAAAGACTTCGTTGTGTGATTTCAAGAGCACTAATAAATTTGCCAGCTAAATGGTCTTATAAAACCTTTTCCTAGAAAGTAGTTTCTCATTATTTTCTTTTATGCGTCTTCTATTCTCTTATCATTCTATGCATTTCTGTCTTTTTCCCACTATTTTTTCTCCTTTTCTTTTTCTCCCCTCTTATTTCAGATCATGCCCTTTCTTGCCTTCCTTTACTGTCCTCTAGGAACTTCAGGCATCAGTGAGTTATTTAATCAGATAATCATAGAATTTTGGACTCTAGTGGAGATACTCTTTGCCAAGCCTTTCGTTTTATATTTGTGGAATCTGAGTCCTAGAGAGGCAAAATGAGTTGCTTAAGATAACCTACTTTATTTTCCTAGGAGTCACAGATTTGCACAGATGTGCAGGTAGTTGGATGTGAATTCACAAATATTAAGCACATGGTAGACACATGTAACAGTAGGTAAAGACACAATTTGGAATATTAGAGAAAGAAGTAAAGTAAACACTAAAAACTGTTTGATTTTTCCTGTGCAGAGGCAGCTAGGTGAGATAGGAAGAGCTGAGTTCAAATTCTGCCTCAGATACTTCACTAACTATTCGACCTTAAGCAAGGCACTTTTCTTTGCCTGCCTCATTTTCTTAATTTATAAAATGGGAGTGATGATATCACCCGTTTCTCAGGATATTGTGAGTGTGAAATGAGATAACATTTCTAATGTGCTTCACAAACCTTAAAGCACTATATAAATTTGATTGTTATTATTAAGTGGGCTACTCATATGGTGAAAGTGAAGAACAACAAAATTGGTGCTCATGAATGGTGTAAAGAGTTGCAGAGAAAGATCTCTGACTCTTTGGGCAGATTGTATTGAAGATATTTGGAAAAAGAGAAAATTGAGACACAATGAAAAGACACGAATGGCTTGCAATCAAAGCAACTCCCACATTGAGATCATAGATCTTTTGAAATGTATACATGCAGAGCCAACAGTTGGGAACACCCAAGAATGTTAGTAGGTCAGTAGTCATGCTGGATTTGGAATCAGAAGAACTTGACTAGAATTCTGGCTTTTCCACTTGTGTAGACTTGCTTAAGACACTTAACATCTCTGCCTCTGTTTCCTTATTTGTAAAATGAGATCATCGAATAACTTCCAGCCCTAAATCTTTGAACCAAGAATCATGAACAAGGATTCTCAAGTGTTCCCCAAGACCAGTTTTATACTCATTCTAAAGTGGTAAAACACAGGTCTCTTTAGAAGTCATATGGTCTGAGCTAATAAAAGTTTAAGATCCTTTCATCTTAGGCCTCTTTTTTCTTTAAATTCTTCTTCATTCATTCAGTTATGATTTGTTAAAATGATATCTATAGTGAATACTCATTTATTGAATAGTGGAATCAATTTTCTATGCTGGAGAACTGGAGTCATTTCACACATAATTAGTTCTAATGTTGATGATGTTGATCTCAAACATAGAAGCCTTTCCTGGAGTTCACTTTTTAAGAGTGGTTGGTGCTTCCTTATCCATCCCTCTTGTTCTTCATGCTTTCCGTCCAAATGAAATGTAACATCTGTAGAAGACCAATATGGCTTTACAGTTGTGTTTGTGAAGGTTTCTGTTTGTAATTCTCTACCTCCACCGAATTGACACGATTTCTGTTCATGCTCCAGAAATGATATTTCTCCAAACCATACCATTTTTTTTATATAAATGGTGCATTTTTAAAGTGAGAAACGCTCTGGTATTGACACTTAGATAGAAATAACATTTCTAATATATTTTTAAAATATTTGTGTTATTTATGTTCCTTATGATATACATTATGATATTTGTTTTATATAACAAAAGCGGAATGGTGTTATTATGGTTATGATCAGAGGGCATGGAGGCTGAGCAACCAACTTTCCTTTGTGGGGAGGCAGGGTGAGGCAATCGGGATTGAGTGACTTGCCCAGGGTCATGCAACTAGGAAGTGTCAAGTGTCTGAGGCTGCATTTGAACTCAGGTCTTCCTAACTCCAGGGCCAGTGCTCTATCCGCTGTTCCACCTAGCTACCCCTCCATCTTTCTTTAGAAGAATTAGTCTAAAGCTACTCCCACTAACTTTGGTTTCTCTGGAAAAATAGTTAAGTACTGTACTATGTCTTTATCCTTCAGCATTTATGAGCCTTTTTTTAAATATATATACAATACCTCGTAATGTATAATTGTGAAAAGATTATGGGCAAGGAGCAAATTTTTTCTAGGCTAAAAATAATTACATTTGGGGCTATAGGATACTAAAACAGAAAGAGAGAGAGAGAGATCTATAATAAACTGGTGGATGAATGAGTTGAAATAAATTTATTGAAATAAATTCAATTTTTTTTTACAAAGAACTATATAGAACAGCCTAGATTGACAAGTGCCAAGACAATTACCTTTTTACTTGAAAAAGAAATAAAAATCACATTCTTCTTTGTCTGTTTCATTTCCCTTATGTAATTCTATGTTAGAAATGGAAAGAAGGTCATTGTATGAACCAGTGGACTTTAAAAAACATATAATCAATTTTATTTAATGACAATATAAAATATAATTTTATTCTGTCTGGTTTGATCATTGGTCAATAATTAAAAGGTCGCTATAATAGTTTGGGCAAAATCTGAGCTGCTGAGTTGTACTTAGGTTTTCCAGCTGTAACACCAGAGAAGCCCAGGGGCTTGGCAGCTGTGGAAACTAATTTTAATTGATTCCAGCCCTTAAAATGTAATGTTTTGCAAATTAATTCCCCATAGTAACTGTAGAGTATGTAGTGAAGACATGTGTTAGAATATGAAATTAATCCTAGGTTTGATTTTTAGAGCATTTGGATAAATATACAAAATACAGTCTATCTGTAAATGTTTTATAAACAAAGACATTTTTGCAGAATTAGGATTAAGCTTTTCATCATCCGCGTTTGCACATTAACATTCCAATATGTTCTTTTCTTTTTAGGTGAATTTTAACCTTTTAAAATGTGTCAGTCATACGTTTCAAATTGCCCAACAATGCTTTTCATTTTCTATTTCTCAGCATTTTAAGTTAGTAGTTTTAAGTTTCTAGAGAATAAGGATTTCTTATCCTGATGAATGTCCTAAATATACTTTGTGACTTGACAATCTCACTTAAGTCCTCAAGAGAAAATGAACCTTATGCTCATGTTTGAATCAAAATGAACAACCCACAGAATATTGGGAATCAATGGTCTACAAAAGTATACAACCAGTTTCTCCAATAGCAAGCATACCTGTTTATGCTTGTTTTTTTAGGTCCCTTGTTGCAAATCTTGCTGCCGCCAATTGTTATAAAAAGGAAAAACATCTTGACTTGGAAAAAAACTGGAAGTTGGTAGAAAAAGCCAAAGTTTATTACATAGCAGTAAGTATGGATTACTTTATATTTGTGGTACTTATTGACATTACAAATCGTGGTTGTCACCTGTTGTACAGGTTAAATAATTTGCTAAATGTAAGCTGCAAATCTCAAGTCAAAACATGGTAATATCACTTTTGCAAATATTGAGGGAAAATGTAACCATTGTATGTTTGTGTTGTCTGTTTTTTGGTTTCCATCTGTTTGGATCCATTCTAGACAGATAACTTGCTTAGACTGAGCACAGGATGCCTTATTAAGCCAACCTTTTTCTTAAGAGCTCTTGTAATATTTGTTCAGCAAATTTACATTTCACATTTTTAAGGCAAATTGTTGTGAAGGATGCCCGGATTATGTAGAAAAACATTATTAGCATAATTATTCATTGCAAACAATTTGAGCTTATTTGCCTGAAAAATCTTAATTGCTATTTATTCCATAGTAATTACCATGACACCTTATAATTCAATATTTCAGTAACATTGATCATGACAAGAGTCTTGGATCTGGGCAGGGAAGGAGGCTATGCTTTGAATTATTAAATCTTTTGGGCCATACACTATGTAAAAGAAAAAAAGTTAATTTCTAAAAGTGGATTTTTTTTTTACTTGAAAAAAATCCTTCTGAATTAATCCACTACTCCTTTGGTGTTGTTCAAATTCTGGGTAAAATGAGAATTTGTTTCCATGTCAGTGCGAGGTATTTGTAGTTGATCACAATTAGTAATTAAATAGAAGCTTCTATGAAAGATTACAAACCCATAATGTGCATATAATCTGTGGTTCTAGTATGACAGATGCTGCCATTCTTCTACCTGAACTGTGTGGGAACTGCTGGCAAAAAAGTGTAAAAAATTGATTATCCAGTAGGAACACATTCATTGAAAATATAGTCATTTCTTTCAGCTAGTGTTAATGTCTCCTCCAGTCTGTTAGTGTGCAGTGCTGTAGGCTTTACATGGCTGTTATTGATTCTTGTGTAGAGTAGAGACTGCCCCTTTTTAACTGTCAAACAAATATTAACACTGAAGGTTGTACAAAGGAGAGGCATCCCACAGCTCCTGCCACATGTTTGAAAAAACATTTCAGGAATTCATGGTTTTTCTTTTAATTTGTTTTTTCCCCAGAATTATTTTAACTTTTAATTTGTTTCTGTAAATAGTCTCAGGTTTTCATTTTCAAACAATGATACCTTTGTTGTTGAATTTAGTTTCGGTCTGAACTGATGATTTTGTAGCCCTTTCCTGTGGGGGCTAAAATGCCATCAAGAGGTTTTATTTCATTTATGGATTTTTATTTTTCAAAAACCAACAAACCCTGGGGTTTGAAGTTTGTTGTGATCTATACTAGACTGCTTACAATAAGTTAAGACGTATGACAGTTTTTTTGTATGCCAAAATAGCAGTGTTTCTAAGACAATTAGAGTTCCCTGTATTTTAATTTTTCAGCTTTATGAGTTTTCATACAAAGAGATAGTTCAACACTCCTTCCCTGCCCTCATGTTATAACTATCTTCTAATCCCATAAAACTCTTTGTACATAGTAATAAAGAAACTGTCCATATTGCCTGGTGGCCAGGCAGTCAATAAATATTAAGCACCTACTGTGTGCAAAGGCAGTATGCTAAGTGCTGGGGACACAAATTGGAAAAGAAAGACCTTCCCTATCCTCTAAAAGTTTACAACTTAATAGGGGGAAATGATGTACACAAGGAGACTGAAAAGGGGGATGGCGAGGGCAGGTATGAGGTATGTGGGTGTAATGGAAAAATCTCAAGAAATACAACCAGGTCAGAAATATGCCCTCTTTGAGTGGAGGCATTGGGAGGAACTCTTCACTCTACCTTTTAATCAGAGGGTACTTATTACTTAAACTGATTTGATCTTGTCAAACCTGATTTGACAGCCAGGTTCCTGAGGAGAGGCCAGCCTGATCCCACTTTCCCTCGTGTCTCTTATGTCCCTTTTATGGTTCTCTCCTTATCTCCTGTCTTTTGCCACTCATGGCTCAGTTATTTCTACTTTGTGTGATTTCTTTATCCACAACTATGTAGATATTATCTTCAAGACTTTCTCTTCCAACTTGTTCCCTATTAACTGAAGAAAATCATTTTTTCCCTTGTCCCTTTATCCATCTCTGTTCTCCTTGTGTGCAAAGTATAAGTGACCCTAGTGTGACAAAGGAGTCTTGACAAACCCATGTCAAGGAAAAGGACAAGCATAAAAGGAAATCAAACATGTTAAAGAACCCAGTACCAATAATCTCAAAAGACCTTGAAAGTACTGAGAAATCTGCCTTTCAAAATCTCCATTTCCATGTTCCTCCTCTTCCTTCTCCTCCTGTAGATCCCTTCTTACTGTTCTTGCTCCAGTGAAACTTTTTTTCTCAAGCAGCAACACTTAAGGTAAATTAGAAAACTGTTACAATTTATCTTTATTGTGTTTAATTACTAGTATTGTAATTGTTTTGTCTAATACTCTTTCACCAACAGAATATAATAGTGATGTTAGAGATAAAATCAGCTTTTGTGGGTTTATCCTGGGAGACCTAACCACTATTAAATTTTTCCCCTTTTGGAAAATACGTTCAGAATCCCAAACAACAGACTTTCAGTTAATGTTTTAAACACAATCCATTTGTCCATTATGCATGTTCCATATAAACTATTGTAAAGACCAGAGATTTAGAATATACTCAAGAGACTGAGTTCTACTGAAGAATTTAACACTCTGTTTTTGTGAAATCTTATTTACAAAATTTGTATGTGGGTACTATTAAATTGAAAACTGAGTGTGGCAAAAAGTACATAATGATGATTTAAATAAAGGTGTTAGGATGTAGGCGTTCTTAGTCTTCATGGGAAGGAAATCCTGTTTAATTCTATTAAGCAGTTAAGTGCCAGATTCTTTACACTGGAGAGCTCTGTCATGCACCTACTTCTTTCCCTCTCAAGTACAACATAGAATTGTTTCTAGAGCAGTTGTGCCTGCATTGATAGTGCTGTTGAGCTACCACATAAGTAGGGATTTTTTTTTTCTGTCATGGACTTTGAAGAAGAAAACTGTGAAGAAGACATGACTCTCCTTTGGGGGAAGAAAAGAAAAACAACCAAAGAAACCCGTTTTCAACAGCAGTTTGGTTTATTTGTTCTGTGGTTATTCTGTTCAGACTAAAACTTTCAGATTTTCCATTATTCCCTTAGTATCCTTTATTTACTCACCATCTCTCTCTCTCTCAGTAACTTTCTTCCTCTGAGAACTTTTCCTGCTGCAGCCTTCTTTCCTTACCTTGCCTCAAGATATCCCCTATCATATGACTCAACTCCAACCATCTGTGAGGTTGATCTCTTTTTGCTGTGCAGCATCAGTTCCCAATTTGGCATATTTACACCTTGATTCTTACCTTCAAAGCCTAAAATGACCATGGATGAGTTTTTACATGTAACTACAGTTCATATGTGAGTTGGAATTCTCATCTTTTGGGAGGAAGAGGAGTTTTGGAAGGAGCCACATAATGCTTACATGGGTAGATTGGGCACCACAGTTCTTCTTGTATCAGGCCACAGATTTAGAAGAAGTTTAGATGGAATGGTTAGTAGTCAAGGAAGAGGAAGTGAGCATAACTTTAGGAAGAAATGGTCGTTAGTGTTAGTGCAAGGGGGATTGAGAGGATGCTGCTAAGAGGTGACAGGCTGATCCAGTGTAGAATTCTCTTCTTTCTTTGTAATCTTAGAGTTCTTCTAATCAGTTCTCTATGTTAGTGGTATTTGATTTGGGCTTTTTAACGAGAGTGTGTTGCAGGCAATGGATAATTCTTAGAATTAGTTGCTTTAGTTGAATATTAAGAAATCATACACATGATATATCAGCCTTCCAAAAACATGTGACTGTGATGCTTCATCACATCATGGAGTTTTCTCCAAGTTTATGCTGGTTGGCTGAAAACTGGCCATTCAGTTTTATTTGAAAAGCATTTATTGAACACCTCTCATGGTGCTAGAAACTTTGTAGGGGTTACCCTCAAGTACATCTTATTTGAAGGTTGGTGTGGCAGGGAGGAGCAACATATATAATTAAAAACAAAATACACACAAATTAAGTAAAACAAATGAGAGGGAGGAGGGAAACTTATGGAGGGAGTGGACATAGGGGAAAGGAGTATCTGGTAAATCACTGGAATGTTGAATGGAGCCATATTGTAATTGACACTCCCTTTTTAGAAACAGTGATAATGTTGATTTGATTAGTGTTCTTAAAACTATAGGCAGAAGGGGGTTAGGAGAGAGCAGGTACATAGTATAAAGCTAAATCTAGTGGGTTCTTACCAAAAAGGATAACATGGCCCCAGGGCATGTTCCAGATCTGAGTGTTTTAGCTTCTCCGGGCTATGGTCTCTGGGAGTATGGTTTGGAAATGGTAGTAATGGAGTCGCAGAGGCTGGAGATGTAATGTGTCAGGTAGCCCATTTTGGCTTGAACATAGAATGTGTGAAGCAGAATAATGAGAAGTGAGTCTAGAAAGTGGGAGTGACTCCAGATAATGAAGGACTTTAAATGCCAAATAGCACAGTTTGCATTTTATCCTACAGGTAGTATTGAGCCCCCGAAGCTTCTTGAGCAGATTAAGTATTATGGTCAGACTGTATCTAAGAAATATCAGTTTAGCATCTGCAGTGGAGTATGGATTAGAGAAAGTTAAGACTTGGAGCAAGGAGACCGATTAGGAGTCTGTTGTAATGGTTCAGGAATCAGTAACGAACGACTGAACCAGAGTAGTCACCATGCAAGTGGAGGGAAGGGGACAGAGACAGGTGATGCACAGGTCAAAATGACAAGATTTGAAATTCATCTTGGAGAAACAAAGAAAGAATTTGATAGAATTGGTTCTATCTTGTGCCTGAAGGCATCATTTTATTGAATGGTTGGTCACTTTCACTTCCTGTGCTCATGATGAACATAAACAGACTGGTGGCCGCAAAAGCATTTATGGCTTGTGCACTAACATCTATTGCAGAAGATAAAGGAAAGAAAGAAATTCTATCAAAAACAAAATCTTTTAAGATAAGTCCATTGATTCTAGGTGACTTCTCTGCCCTCTGACTTCAGAGGGTGGCAAAAAAAAAAAATGCTTGAAAAAAATAAAGTTTGAAACAAAGAGAACATTAGTCACTTGGGCTTCTATATGATAAATATTTTCTTAATAAAGAGAATTAGGAGGTATTGCGTATGGTAGACACCCAACACAGTCATAAAAAATTAAGTTTACTATGTCCTCACAGCCTAGACAGAATTGCTTATTGTCTTGGGAGTTGAGAATCATCTCTCAGGAAGCAATTGAAGTCATTGATTGGAGAAAGTTAATGTTGAAATTTATATAAGAACAAAAGATAAAGATTAAAATGAATATAATTATAAAAATTTCCACGTGGTATGTTTCAGCAAACTGTTGCAACTAAAAAATGGGAAATGGATAAAAGCAAAGACATTGACTCTTTCATCATTTCTCAGAGAGAGGTAACCCACACAACATGGTTCCAACAATGAGGATGCCAAAGGAGCCCTGGAAAAGGCAAGATGATTGAAAGTGAGGTTGGTTCTAAACCCTGTTTCCTCACAAACCTCAAAACAGCAGAAATATCTTTAATGCACTGGTTGAAGAATGTCTATAGTTGGTATTATGAGAAACCAAGTTATTCAAAAGTAGACTTAACATCTTGCATGATGCAAAAGTAGTCATTTACATAACATTGAGTATACTATCATATCCTCTCATCTGTGAGATCCAGTTCTTGAGAGCCAACTTTCAGAGCAGATTCAATTCAACTGACTGCCATAATTGGGGTGGAAAGAGGAGAGGATGAACTTTCTTGAGTTTCTGGAATCACTTAAAGAGTACATGTAATATGCATTCAGATCTTTATCACTTGGTCCAAAGTTACTTGGTTTAAAAAAAAACAAAACCCCAAAAAACAAAAAAAAACCAGCCAAAAGACCTCATGCAATCTTGCTACCATAAGAGAAACTTAATATCTGAGGATAGGAAGCTTAGTGTCTTAGGATAGGTATCCAAGCAGAAATATTTTGGAGTGGGATAGTGGATACAATGGATAGTCTGAACATGATTCCACATAATGGAAGCTTAATATCAGGAGTATATAATACTGTTTAAATAAAAATCAGATCCAGAATACAATTCAGGGTTTTTTGGGGTTTTTTAAAAATTTTTATTGACAATTTTTTTTAACAAAATGACTATAAATAAGGGCCTTTTGTTCAATATCCTACTTAGATAGATGAGTCATGAAGTCACTTTTATTATAATATTTTTTCTGTAGTGGTTAAATTTTAAGGTATACAATATAGTCATATACTCCAATGAGCTGGCATGTTGCAATATTTTGTAGGAAACTTAGCAATGTTATATGTGGAGACTGGCGGGAATGGGAATGTCCACTAACTGCTATGGGTTACACAGATGCCTCCATAACACTCAGTGTACTCTGGGGTATTTTAAATTATCGTGTCCTGACAGCAATCCCCAAACCTGCCACTCTTGTAAAGCCATACTTATGAGAAAACCAGCCACCCATTTCTGACATGTCGTGTTAATTTCCATATAACTACCATTCTTGTGGAGGGTTACATATCTAAGACACGTCGTTCAGTCCATAAGCATTTATCAAGTGTTTACTGTGTGCCAGGCACTGTGCTGAGCACTGGGATTACAAAGAAAGGCAAACACAATCCCTGTCTTTAAGGAGCTCACATTTTTAATGGGGGAGATAAATGTGAAAATAACTGGGTGCGTGTAATACACACACACACACGTGTGCATATATATATAGAGAGAGAGAGAAAGAGTAGTCAGAAGGTAACCTCTGAAAAGATACTAAGTGGGGAGAGAGAGGGACTCGGAAAAGTCTCTTGGAGAAGGTGGCATTTGAGCTAAGTCTTAAACAACAACAGGGAACCTAAGAGACAGAAATAGGAAGGACATTCCAAGCATGGGAGCAGCCAGTACAATGCACAGGGACAAAAGATAGAATGTCATGTGCAAGTTAGAGCAGGTAGACCAGTATGACTTTATCATAGACTGCACAGGAGGTAAAGCCTGGAAAGGTAGTCAGTGACTAGAATGTGAAGGGCTTTTAATGCCAAATAGGCATTTATATTTTATCCTGGAGGTTAACAGGTAGCCATTTGAATTTATTGAGTACTGGGGTGGCCTGGTCAGGCATGTGCTTTAGGAGTCCTGAGTGGGAGAAACTTGAAAGAAGGAGACCAATGAGAAGGCTGTTGCAGTAGTCTTGGCAGGAAAGGTGAGGGCGGGAACTAGAGTGAAAGCTGTGTGAATGAAGAGATAGGAAAATATAGGAGAGATATTATGAAGGTAGAAGCAATCAGATCTGCCCTTAGATTAGATATTGTTGTTGTTGGTGGTCCTCCATTCTTGAAGAGGACCAATGACATCAGGAGGGTAATATCTTTCTTTTAAATTAATTTATTTTTAATTTTCAGCATTCACTTCCATAAGATTTTGAGTTTTAAATTTTCTCCCCCTCTTTCTCATCCCCCCTCCCCAAGATGGCATGCAATCTGATATAGGCTCTATTTCTATGTTCATATTAAACATTTTCACATTAGTCATGATGTAAAGAAGAATTAGAACTAACGGGAGGAACCAGGAGAAAGAAAAAACAAAACAAAAGAAAAGAAAAGGAGAGCAGATAATATGCTTCCGTCTCCATTCAGACTCCAGAGTTCTTTCTCTGGTTGTGGACAGCATTGTCCATCATGACTCTTTTGGAGTTGCCTTAGATCCTTGTATTGCTGAGAAGATCTCAGCCTATCGAAGTCAGTCGTCTCACAATGTGACTGTTACTGTGTATAGTGTTCTCCTGGCTCTGCTCATTTCACTCTGCATCAGTTCATATGTGTCTTTCCAGGTTTTTCTGAAGTCTGCCTGCTGATTATTTCTTATAGCACAATAGTATTCCATTACTACAATCATATACCACAGTTTGTTCAGCCATTCTTCAATTGATGGACCTCCCAAGAGGGTGATTCTTGACTTGCGAGTGAATGGGATTCAAGTGAGTCAGATCTGTGCACAATCATCAGCTTCACTCTCTCCTTCAAAGTCCTCAGGGTCCAGTGGCAATGGCCCTGGATGCAGTGGGAGACCTAATGGGTCTTTCCCAGGTCTCAGTTTGTCTGAGGCAACAGCCATTCAGTAATTAAAGGCTAGGTAAGAATTGAGGCAAAAGATGGCCTAGTTTGCATTCACAAAAGAATCAGTCTGGGAGGGGAAGACCCTCAGAGACATGTGAGGTAATGGAGGTTGTAAGCTTGAGTGACTGAGAAGTTGCTGGTGCCTGTTTCGGAAAGAGAATAGGGCTGGTGGGAAAAGATAATGAGTTCTGTTTGGGACATATTGAGCTTGAGATGCATTTGAGAATCTCAGTGACACCACCAAGTAGATTTCTAATCCCATGATTCACTTCTTAAATAAATGGTAGTCACAAATCTTTATTAAGTATTTTCATTACAAGGCATTTATCTAAATATTTAAGTCAGAATATATTGAGTTAGATCCTATTTTCCACTTCATGTTGTGAAGATATATAGAATGAAACCTTATTCTGCCATCTCACAATGTATTTACACGTACAGCTGTTTTAATCACCTTTGCCCTAAGTGGGAAAAACAGCTGATAGATACATGAGTTAATTTACTTTCATTGGTGATCAGTGACAACCAGTTCTTTGGAATCCTTGGGGCTACTTTGTGTAGACAAGATTCATAAAGCAGCATTTGAGAAATGGCAACCTTCTCTTTTCCAAACAAATTTAAGCAGAAACCTGTCGACCTGAGAATAAAATATTTATTTGTAAATGTTCACTTACCAATTATTGATGATAGAAGGGGCCCCTCCCCTCATCCTGCTCACTCTGGGTCTCTTTCCACCCCCCCCCCCCAGCCTTTAGATGGTAGATAAGCTTCCTCAGCGCAGTAATTAATGGAGCTCAGTCCCAGCTCTCCAGATCATGTGATTTTTCAGAAGAATACATTATTAGAACCCTTGCACAGCCAGTCGAGCTACAGCAGCCCAGGCGGCAACAGCAGTTCCATTTCTCACAAAGAAAATGTTGAACCCGAGCCAAATGTGTGGTGGCAGTCTGTTGCTAGGGAATCAGGGTCCTGAGGCGATTAATGACAAAGCAGGCAATAACAAGAAGGCAGAATTACAGATTTAAAAGAGAAAAAAGTGGTTGGTGTTATAATTACCCAAAGAAATCCGCACTCATTAAATTGGCTGTTTTTATGATTGACTTTAATTGGAGGTTAGCTCCGATATTTAGCTCCTTTCCCACCCCTTTAAACACACACAGGCACATAATCAGTAGAACTGCAGACTTGTTTTTCTAAGCATTGAGAGAAGCTTGCCCTGTAATTTGATCCCCACTGACAGATGCATTTTCTATGCTGCCATTTTGAATTAACCTATTGTGGAACAATTTTCTTCAACCCTGTTGAATAAAACATCCAGTCTGATTACCTCCTATGGGTTTGATAGAGTAAAAGAATGTACTCCTATTGAAGTAGATTGTTTGCATAGAGTCCACTGATTTGGACTCTATCAATAAGCACCCAGAATTTATGATAGATTTTCAGATTTGTGGGTAGAATACAGTGAGGACACCTTCTACTATTCCCCTTTATTTTTGGTAGTTGAAAGTAAGGATTACCTGATTCCAGGCTATAGTGTTGTACAAGGCAGGGCAGCTCCCCCACAGGATATTCAGATAAGGTGAGTGAAATCTAAAGAGTCTGAATCTTTGTTTGGACTGTTAACATTTTAGATAGAGTTTTTTACTTATGCAAACCCAAATAAACATCTCTTCTTTCTCCCTGTACTCCCACTCTTCTCCTCTTCCCCCCACGCCCCAAATGTTCAGACAGATTTAGTTGCAAGTTAAAAAGTTGAGTTAAAAACTCTCTGCAAAACAGAGTTTCTTGTTAAATAGACATTTTTCAAGTCTGCCAATATTTAAAAAAATATTTTAAGGTCTTTCAGGTCACACATTATTGGAGATAAATGGATAGACAAACAGTTTTAATACCTGAATCGTTCAAGGTTCAATGAAGCACATTCATATCTTACACAGCAGTGGGGGAGCATCACTAACCATTTACCTCACAGAGAAGCCTGAATTATATAGTTACATGATGCCACTGCTCTCCAGATTTCTAATCAAACAGTGAAACAAAAGAGCCCAGTATATCCTATCCGACAATACACACACTGCTAATCAGATGCCTGTGCCAAGCTGTCTGCTTTGTTAAATACTCAGCTTCCTCCAGGCATGAAGACAGCTGCTATAACTATGATGAAATTTGGTAGCTCAGTCTACTTTAGCTACCCTTGGGCTACCAAGATACTGTTAATTTAGACCACCCCAACTGGTACACTTTAGGGAGCATGGTTTGGGGTTTCTTGTTTTTTTTTTTTTTGTTTCTGTTTTTGTTTGTAATTAAAATGATAAAACATCATTATTACAATGAGGACCTTCTGTAAGTTTTTGCATTTGGCAGATACCTCCTGTGATAGCCCCAGCATGTAATTTTCAGTGATGTAATGGTCTTAATTGCATTTTGAAGAGAAGGGGAAACAGTGAAGTGCTTGTATTAGCCTTAAATCAGTTCAGATATCTGTCTTGCCTACCTGTAATAGGCTGTTTCAGCTCTAAAATGTGAACAAGATCGCAAAAGATAGAAACTGATTATGAATAATTATCAGCCCCAACACTACCAACAGTGGGAAGGAAGAAGCTCCAGATTTTAAATCCTCCCAGGATAGTACTGCCTGCAAGCATATTTTTCTGCAGAGGCCCATGTTCTTATCCATTTCCCCCAGATGACGTTGCCTTTGGGGACATGATTCTCAAACTGCATGTAAAATCTGTGCTGATTTAGCATACTATTTAAATGTAAATTAAAATAGAAGCCTCCATACCCTGATCATTTTGGTAAGAAGAGAGTTGAAAGAAACAACCTGAAGATATTTATTGCTTTCCTCTTGTCAGTTAGCTTTCTTAGGAGTTAGCCTTCCGAGGAAGAAAGCTTTTAACTTGTGAAACTCTACTTCTATCATGTCATATTTCCTCGGACAAGATAATCTAATAATTGACTCAATAGTGTGCAATCAATCTCAAAACCATTTTCTGGTTCATTGTTGCTATAATGTATTTGCGTGTTTGGACATTCCTTTAGTACATGGTAGCTCTAAACACTGGAAGGTTCATTCATGGGCAAAAGCCAGAGGATTCCTTTCAGAATTCCTTTCAGAAAAACAGAAAAGAGAGGCAACAGCAGCTGCTGGTGTTCATAGAGGTCAGGAAAAGGCTTAGTTTGTCATATTGCAAATGAAGATAATGCAGGGAAGGCAGGTGAAAACAGCTTTAGAATCCCCACCAAGTGCTCGTCCTTTGCTTAACAGTAACTGACCACACTAGAGAGCACTCTTCATCTTTTGAATCATAATGATCAATGCTTTAGAGCTGGAAGGGAACTTAGAGGTTATCTGGTCTATTCACTTTCTTTTATATATGAAGAAACTCTGGTGGACAAGTTTAAAAACCTATTAAGTTTCATATGATCTGACTCTAGATAGAGCTAATGTAACAAAAATTGTACTGGAATTATGTTATAACCAATTGCAAATTCTGGTATTATACCCATACAATATATGATCTACCTAAAATTACACATGTATTTTGTTCATGACCTGGCATTATGGAACTGGGGTCTGTTTTATTCATTTCATTTCACCTTAATGAAGTGTTTTAAAAATCTACATTTATGTTATTCAGAGATATAAAACTATGAGGCTACAGATTTTAAAAATATGTATATAATATTGTCTTTCTCTCCTGTTGCAGTCCAGGTACTTCAGCAGGCACTATATTCAAGTCTAGAACCACTGGGTGCTGAAAAGTAGTTCATTCATTTTCAAGACTTTACTTAGCATAGTTCTTTAGTCTTTTCCCTGTGCTTTTTTTTTTCCCCCTTTGTGCTATATAGAGTTAACCTGGAAATTAGAGGTTTGAAGATAGGTAGGTATAAGCTGAGGACAAAAGAACAAGAGCCTTGAGTAGACATCCGCCGTAGAGGCCTGTTAAACTAATAAGGAGACAGCTACTCTTCCTGCTTCTGAGTATCACAAAATGGTTTTAAGGCAGACCTTGTCTCCCCATTTATAAAAGTCAATAGAATGGTGAGGTGACTCAGTGAAATTGTAGAGGACTATAGAAAGGAACATAATTCTTTTGTCTCCAATCTAGGATAGTCATATTTTTTCAGTTGTACATTACTTTTGAGGCATGAGCTTTCCTTAGGCTTATACATTTCATTCATTCTGATATTAGTAATAATAACAAAGATAACTAAAATTTTTATAGCACCTACTATGTGTCAGGCACTGTGCTGAACACTAAAAAGTCCTTTAACTTTTAACAGTTGGTTTAAATGGACTGCCAGGGCTAATAGCTACAACTGAGGACACATATCTGTCTATTTGGAAGTTGGAAATCCTTATTACTAGATATAAGCCTTGATGACCTCTTTCAATAAGTAGACATTGGCAAATGACGAGAAAAAAGCAAAGCTAAATATCTTATAATTAAGGTATTGGTAAATTAGTAATTTCTGATAATTTAGAGGTATACTTATGTTCTGAGCAAATTATGATTATAAACTCATATGGTTGATTTCTATATTGCTTATTGGAATTGGTTTCATTTCTTTGTGCCATGCCTTCTGTCGTATTAATTGATACCCATTGTGAAGAAATTTAGATTCTTCTAGGCTGAACAGTCTAGCCATCAGAGATGCTGTGCCCAAGGAGAACCTTGTGAGGGTTCTCTGGAGGAAAAAAGCACTTCTTGACCCAGCAGTACCAGAGCTGTGTGAGTTGCCTTGGCCACATATGTGCCCCACTGCCACTGTCCTTTAAGTTTGTACCCACTCTTCCCATACTGTGTGCATTTGTTAGAGAGCCTGTTCCTGGTTTATGGGGAGAATGTTTTGCAGCCACCTTTCTTACTATGTTATCTAATCAGATGCTGTTTCTTTGAAAAAAAGAAAGAAAGAAATTTAGACTCTTCTCATTTCTTTAGCATATATAATAATATAATGGAATAACCACCTCGAGGGCAGGGATACTTGCATTTCTGTTTTTTGTCCTGGCATGTAATAAAAGTAGGTTGTTTTATTGACCTATATGTATCAATATAGGAAATCATTTAAAATTTAAGGTTCAAACTTCTCTAAACTTTATATGCAGCAAAGCAAACCTACACTGCATTCATGGTGGTCTGGCTATCACAATTAGGAATTCAAAGAAATGGATCCTTGGATTTTAGCGTTAGGAGCAACTTAGAGGTCATTTAGTCCAACCCTCTCATTTTACAGGTGAGGAAACTGAGTCAGGAAAGACAGAAAGTGACTTGCTGCTATGAGTATGCATTTTGCATACGTTACCTCATTTGATTCTCTCAAGAACACAACAAGGTAGATGATATTATTATATCTATCTTAAAGATGAGGGAACAGGTCACACCATTAGAGGCAGAACTGGTTCTGCCCAGGTTCTCTCACTCCAACATTCGTTCCACTGTGCCAGAAAATTCTCAGAACTCATTTGTTTATTATTTATAAATAATTAATGTGTTTTCAAACTGTAGTGACAAGGAAGAAAAAATAAACCTTTAAGACTAATCCCTTAGGCAACAGATGTAATGTGGATGGATTTTGAGCTTTTAAAAAAATAAAAGGATTTTATTTAAAGTAGGAAAATAACATATCTAATCTAAAGAAAAAACATTATTTTGATGTCAATACCCGAAGAGATTTGGGCTGTTGGTTGATTAAATGAATTTACTCTCACTGATGGTAGAGGCCTTTGATGTTTCTATAAGAACTCCTGGCTTCCTTCAAATCTGAGGGTAAGCCCCACCCCCTTAAAACAGCTGTCCTAGCTTCTCTCAGTGCTTTTCCCCTCACCTCCAAATCACTTTTAGCCCCTTCATAGATCATATTTACATATTTGTGAATACAGGATACTGAACTGGACATAAGCAGACACCTGTGGTCCATATGGGTCCTTTTCCTTTTTCTTTGGTGGTACAGACCTAATAATGGTATCCCTAAATAGATGCTACATCTGCACAGTGATACCTAGGAGTATGTACAGTTTAATAACCTTTTGTGGCATAGTTCCAAATTGCCTTGCAAAATGGTGCAACTAGGTCACAGTTCCACATCAGTGCATTAATATACCTGTTTTCCCATGGTCATTCTGGCATTTGTCATTTTCTATTTTTTGTCAGTTTTGCCAGGCTGGTGGCTATGAGAGGTAAATGAGAATTGTTTTCATTTATATTCCTCTAAATATCGATTATTTTGAGCATTTTTTATATGGCTATTGGTAGCTTAGATTTATAAAGAGTGGTTTTTCTGAAGGAATGAATTTTCTAGTTAACTTATTTGTTTCTTACCTCCCTTTTAGGTGCCAAAACTTTTAAAAAAATTTTTATGAAATGAAAACCTTCCCAAACAATATTACATATTTTCTCTTATTTCCCAAGTCTATTGAACATAATCGTTTTTGATGGCACAGGGTCATAATTATGAGCATGAGTTATATTTTGGTGTGGTTTCACTGCAGCATATATATAGCTATTTGGTTTTATGTTAAATTGCCCCAGACTTCTATCCCATAGGTCTCTCACAGTGTTGTGAGCTAAGGAGAGTGTTACAGAAATAGAGTAATCTATTGTCATATTTTTGACTTCTTATGTTTGCTTCCTACAGTGCTCCTATCTTTTTCCTTTTTATCATCTGTCAGTGTGCCTACCTTTGACAACTGCTGTTCTTTTAATTTGTCACTTGTATTTTGCTGTAGGCTGACAAACTGGGTAGCCTAGCTTTTGAAGATTCATTCATTCATTTATTCATCTCTCTATCTACTTGTCTAAAGATTGGGCCATCCTATCTTGTTCAGACTGGTTGTACAGGGACCACTCATGGGCCAGTACATCTCAGGTGAGCATATGGGAGCTTTGACCATTTCTGATCATTACCAGTTTTCTACCTCTTAGGCAATCTGGTAGCCCCTGCCACCTAGAGACTAACTGTATTAATGCCAAACTTATTTCAGATACACAAAAGGCTTAACGCACCACAGCTCAGAACTCCTGAGCTCAAGCAGTCTCCAGCCTCAGCCTCTCTGGTAGCCTTTTCTACAGGCATATACCATCATGTCCAACGTGGAGATTTTTGTTTAAAATAGGAGTAAAGTATGCCCTGTGTAAGAACTATCCATATACTGTAATAATAATGATCATAACTGAAGAGAGCATGTCATATTGGATAGTCATTGAGACTTATTATTAGAAAAATCTAGTTTCCTCTGACATAATAACAGTAACATTAATAGCTAGTATTTATATAATGGTTTAAATTTTGTAAAGCACTTTACATGCATTATTTCATTTTTTCCTTATAATGAAAGAAAGGGTGGGGAGGAACAGAAGGAAGGAAAAAAAAAAAGAAGGGAGACTAAATTTATTTATTATACTCTTATTCTGTGCCAGGCACTGTGCTAAGCCTGTGGATATAAATGAAAGCCAGGGGCGGGAAAAAGACTTTCCCAGTCTTGCTTACATTCTGTTGGGAGAAATCATACAAAAGGGATCCGAAAAAACCGGGTGTATTTTTTTTCTTTTTTGGGGGGGGTGGTGGTATTGAAGAGATGAAGGCATTTAGCAAAGGAGCATGGCTTTCAAATGTAGAAGATCAGGAAGAAGGGATGTGTGCCCTTCCACTAATGGAGACCCCAAGAGGAACTTGTCAAGTTGATGAAGGGAGTGGGTGGACCTTGTATTAGGCTATTCTAGGAAAAGAGGCCTTTGGCAAGAGGGAAGTTCCCAGATAAAACCACAAAACACACATGATTTTGAAGTCTGGAACAAATAGAGATAGAGAAGTAGTTGCTGTTATTCCTATTTTATACATGAGAAAACTGAGAGTGAGAAAAGTTGGTCCAAGGTCATACAGACAATAAACATTTGTGGCAAGATTTGAGCTGAGGATAGAGAACTGAGTTGAATTTATAAAAATACTAATCATTCCCCAGCTGATAAATGGTCAAAGGATATGAACAGGCAATTTTCAGACAAAGAAATTAAAGCTATCTATAGTCATATGAAAAAATATTCTAAATGACTCTTGATTAGAGAAATACAAATTAAAACAACTCTGAGGTACCACCTCATACCTTTCAGATTGACTCATATGACAAAAAAGGAAAATGATAAATATTGGAAGGGATGTGGGAAAACTGGGACACCAATGCACTGTGGTAGAGTTGTGAACTGATCCAACCATGCTGGAGAGCAATTTGGAACTATGCCCAAAGGGCTATAAATCTATGCATACCCTTTGATCTCAGCAATAGGTCTATATCCCAAAGACATTTAAATTTAAAAAAAAAAAGGAAAAGGACCTATTTGTATAAAAATATTTATAGCAGCTCTTTTTGTGATAACTAAGAATTGGAAATCAAGAGAATGCCTATCTGTTGGGGAATGGCTAAACAGACTGTGGTATATGGTTATAATGGAATATTATTGTGCTATAAGAAATGATAAGCAGGATAATTTCAGAAAAATTTGGAAAGCCTTACATGAACTGATACAAAGTGAAGTGAACAGAACCAGAACATTGTGCATAGTAACAGCAATATCCTACAATGAAGAATTGTGAATGACTTAGCTATTCTCAGCAATGCAGTGATCCAAGAAAATCCCAAAGGACTATAATAAAAATGCTGTCTACCTCCAGAGAAAGAACTAGTATTGTGTGAATACAGACTGATGCATGCTGTTCCGTTCCTTTCTTCCTTCCTTCCTTCCTTCCTTTCTTCTTTCCTTTCTATTTTCTTGTACAAAATGAGTAATATGGAAATGTTTCACATGATTGTACATGTGTAAACTATATCAGATTTCTTACTGTCTCAGAGGGGAGGGAGGGTTAGAATTTAGAACTCAAAACAAAAAAAAAGTTTTAAAAAATTATTTTAACATGTAATTGGACAAAAATAAAATACTATTTTTTTTAAGAGAGAAGGGCAATTTTTTAAAAATAAAGCAGTGACATCATGAGATCATTACATTAAAAAAAAAAAAGAATTGAATAGCTTTAGCTATTCTATCCACTAGCTGCTGCCATCACAGTTGTGTGATGCTAGTAAGGCTACTTAGCCAATCAGTATACCAGGCACCTTCCTAAAATGGTACATTTATTACAGATGAGTTCCCATATATATGGAGAATTTTTTCACTCTAGAATTCCCTGTATTGATAAAATATAGGTCTGGACCAAAAAGATAATAATTCACATTTATAATAACATTTTTCAGGTTTGTGAAGTGCTTTCCTCACAATAATCCTAGAATTTCACTGCAAGAGATATTGTGAATCTTATTCTCCTTTTACAAAGGACAGATCTGAGTTTTGTAAAAATGAAGTCACACTACTAGGGTCACAGCGAGACTTTCAACTTGAGCCCTCCTTATTCAAAGTCTAGCATTTTTTTTCTGAAACACTTCCTCTTTATTTTAAGATTGCTTAGAAAAATCTGTAAGCTATAATGTACAAACTTTGTCACATCTATTAGAGATACTCAAAGACCTTATTTTTTTCCATCCTTCTTTACTCATATGTCTCCATTAATTAAAGCCGATACATAATCAGTAATCAGCAAGCATTTCTTTGGTGCACAAGTCATACAAATAGGAAAAAATAAAACAATTCTTGCTTACAAGGACCTCACATTCTAAGGAAGGAGACAAGAAGTACATACATACCAAATAAATATAAAGAGAATAAATACAAATTAGTGTAAAATAGTTAAATAAAAAGTAGTTTGAGAGGAGAGGCACCAGCACATGGGAGGATCAGGAAAGATCTCATCTAGGAGATGTGCTTGAGTTGTGCCCTAAGGGAAGAGAGGGGGGAAGATGAGTTGGGGAAGTAGTGCATTCCAGGAACTGCCCATATGACCAGAGAAAAGTAACTGAGACAGAGAGGACAGTGTGTCTGGATCTCAGAGAGGGAGTACGATGGTTGTAAAGGCTAGAATGACGGTGGTGGCTGTGTGAGTAAAGAGAAGGATGAAAGAAATGGATAGGTAGAATTGTTAGGACTTGGCTGCCGAGTGTATGCATGAGGTGAGAGGGAAAGGGAGGAGGCTAGGATGGTGTCAGTGATCCTTGGAAAACTGATGGATGGTGTTGCCTTTGGAAGGTAGTGAGTATGAGGTACAAGAGAATGAGTTTTCTTTTGGTTGTGCTGAGTTTGAGATGTCCCATAGGCAGCAGGCGATGGAGGACTGAAGCTCAGGGGAGAGTCTGCGGCTGGAGATAAGGATCTGGGGGTCAGCTGCACAGTGGTAATAATTAAGCCTGTGGAAATTAAAGAGGTTCCCAGGTGAGAGGAATAGAGGGAAGGGAAAAAGAGGAGGAGGCCTAGTTTAGAGCTTTGAGAAGCCCCCACAGTAATGTCCAAGTGGATTGGACATGGATATGGAGAGAAGCGACCTTCAGGGAAAGTCTTACTGTGTGAGCTCTGAAATAGATCGTGTTTTTCTTCTCATAGTTTATTTCATTCTATGAGTTCCAGCAAAAGCTTGAACATCAAATAAGAATTTTGCATAGACTTACAGCATTGCTGATAAAATTAGGAATGTATCATACTTATATAGATTGCAGTGAGTGTTGTAGAGATAATAATTATTGCACCAAGAATCTGATTATCTAATTTAATGAATAAATTTATGCATGAACTGAGTTTTAGAGTGTATATATTGACAATCCATTTTTATACTATTTTTGTTCAGAAACATTCAATAGCTAAATATTTAGAAAATTGAAAGTGTTCCTTTCTTTGGCTTTAATTCTTTCCAAGGTAATTTTTTTATACTGCTCAGAATGGGCTAAAGAGGGATCTGCAAAGGGCTGTAGATACTTATCTGCCTAATTGAGCCATCATTTGTTGACATGAGGAAAGGCACGTGACTTGCCTTAATGCATTTCTTGGTAACAGCAGGCGGCTAGAATGTAGTCTATGTAAGGGTAATACCAGCAGGAATATTGTTAGACATCTGAATGTAGCTTAGCATATAGAACAGTTTGGGGAAAAGAAGGAAAGTGATATAAAAAGAATATAATAATGATATAAATAGCCGTGAATGTATTTTTGCAAAGCTTGTAAATATTTTTACCCCAACTTTTTTTTTTTTTAAATTTAAGACATGCATTCAATAAACATTTATTGAGTACCACAGTATACTACAAGGTACTGTTGGACCCTCTGAAGGATGCAAATGTATGAGACCTGATCCATGGACCACATGAACCTTAAGTCTAATGGGAGAGATAAGGCATGCACAAATAATTAACATACAGAGGAGGTATAGGGAGCCAAAAGTCATATGCTGTACTTGGAGACAATGCCAGAGTTCACATTCTAGCTCTATCATCATTACCTGTGTGACCCTGAACAAGCCACTTGATCTTACTTATAAAAGAAAAGGGGGCAGCTAGGTGGTATAGTTAATAGAGTGTCGGATGTGGAATCAGGAAGCTCTGAGTTCAGATCTCGCCTCAGATATTTATCAGCTGTGTGATCCTGGGCAAGTCACATCCTGTTTGCCTCAGTTTCCTCATCTATAAAATGAGCTGGAGAAGGAAATGGCAAATCACTCCAGTATCTTTGCCAAAAAAAAACCCCAAAAAACAAAAAACAAATGAGGTCACAAAGGATTGAACGTGACCAAATAACAACAATAATAAAAGAGAGGAAACGTTAGAATAAATTATCTATAAAGCAATTTCCAAAAGTGTAGTAATCTATAAAACAAAGTTATTAATCAAGGTTCACTGAGTTTTGGGAGGTCACATCTTGCTGGAGTGGATCAAGGTGGGATTCATGGAAAATATTTGATCTTGACTTTAAAGGAAAGGTACGTTTTTGCCAGATCATGGTGGTTTGGTAGAAGGTATACTATGGAGAAAGAATGTGATGCAAAGTAAAATGGGCCCCGTATTTACATAAAGGCTGAAACTCCTGTGTGAAATGAAGCTAGAAGTTAGGCACTGTACTAGGGAAAGCAGTTTGGACCTTATTTTAATAGGTAATAGAGAGATAGATAGTGAATAGTATTCGAGGAGCCATAGAGAGTACCAAAGACTTCTTTGATTCTGTCCTCAATGCCAGTGAGTCAGTATTAATGACTATAATAAAAGAGTGCTAACTAATTTGTTTAGACCCCCAGTATCATTGCTGTGAGAACTTCGTGGGAGGAAACTCCCTCTACCGATGTGGAATGGCATCATTCTGCAAGTGTTCTGGGGACTTACCAGGGTTTCCTGGTGTCAGATGATCTGAGATCAAATTTTGCCTCTGACATTTGCTACTTGTGTGACCTTGGGTAAATAATGGAACCTTTCTGCGCCTAGATTTCCTCATCTGTAAAATAGATTGGGTGCCCTCAAGTGCCACTGAGGTCCCTTCTTGTTCTTCTTTTATCATCCTATGATGAATAAATGAACAGATGATTAAAAAAACATTTATTTATTACTTATTATGTGCTATTCACTGTATTAAGCACTGGAATACAAATAGAAAGAATAAAGCAGTCCCTACTTTCAATAGTGAGGGAAAGTAACAATATAAAAGGAACGTATCTCTTTGGTGGATGGATAGAAAGATCCATAAGTCTTGAGACTTTAGAAAGGTGGATGGCACCAGTCGGGGTTCCTCAGAGTACACCAACAGGTCAGATGATCAGACCCATGAGTCTTGAGGCCATAGTAACAAGGAAGATAGTGAGGCCTGGTGGTCCTTCCCCTCAATAGAAATACTTGGTAACTCATTTGTTGTTGACTTCCAGCTCATCCACATGATATGAATAGCTGTGTCCTTCCTGCCCAGCTACCCCATTGAACTCTTTGAGTGAAGGGAAGGCAAAAAGGTCAGGGCACTAGTGGTTCTTCATTTTAGGTCACCCCAATGGGGTTTGAAAGGGAGGGGCAAAGAACCTAAAGCTGGAAACAGATTACCAGGAGCATGGAGGAATCTTCCACAGTGTAGTAATTTGTGCCTGGATGTAGGGGAACATGTAACTTCTTATGCAATCTAATTGCTATGCTCAATGCCTAAAACATCAAAGGAGGCTCCTTTCACCCCTACCAGTGGCATTTCAAGTATGGTCTTTTAGAAGGCCATTGTAGACAGTGTCCCCCTACCATTAATATCCTGGTTACTTCTCTCCCCGGCAGTGTCCATTTCTGATACTAGAGATTTCCTTACAAGGTAATGTTTAGGGGAGGTAGTTTTCCTATAATTGGTTTAGTTCATCTGTATACTTCTCAGGTAGGTTATGGAGTAGACTCTTATTTAAGAATGAATTGGGCTGGATGGCCTCTGAGATCTCTTCCATCACTGAGGTGTTCTGCTTTCATGAAATTTGCATTTTATCAGCATCATTGTAGAACATATATTCTGTGGGGACTGTTTACTGCTTTCTTTTTGTCGGTATCCAGAAATGACCTCTTACAAACTTAACTGTTTTCAGAAGAAAGAAATGTGTGAAGTAGGATAAACATGATTAGTAGTATTAATTAAGACCATAACTCTTTTGATGGATTGGAATTTACTATTCTAAACTGATTTGTAATTAAAACTGTCATCTTTATTTGCTAAATATACCTGAACCTCTGCTGTGATAGTGCTTCAACCTCTGTCCAACTCCTTGAACTTCTGTCCTCCTGTCTTGTAATCTATTTTCAACAAAGTCTTTTTTGAGAAAGACATAGCTGATAGAAAATCTGTCAGCCCCATGGACCAAAACAAGATAAAATGCCTGTTTCTGATCTCCTTGGAGAGTTCAAATCCCATGTAGCCCTTGAATAGAGTCAATTTCTGTTTCAATGCCCTGGAGATTTTATGCAGGACCTGTGGACTGTAGATCACTATCTTGACAGAAACTCAGCCCTTTCATGAAGTTTATAGCTCCTGGTTGAAATTGCATGAGAAAATCCAGCCACATAATTTCAAATGTTCCTAATGAGGGAGGAATCTGAAAATACAGGGAGGCAGCTAAATGAACTGAAATGTTCAACCATACATGTACAAAAGGTGGAAGCAAAGAGAGGCATCTTACTAAGGCCACAGTAGAGGCCCAGATCTGTAGGAATCATGTCAGAAAGGCTGACCCCAAGAATGAGTTGAGATGTACTCGAAGTGCTACTGATGACAAAAAGAGTTGTTATGTTGAGTACAAGCAGAATGAACAGTACCAGAGGGGCTTGGCGCTTGGGGGCGGTTCAGGCAGATCAGGAAAGGATGAGAGAAATAAAGCAGAGCTATCCAGCTCCTAATTTGTGTCTATTTTCTTTTTCAAGGAGGAAAATTTTCAGATTGAAAAGCATAGAATAAACCAAGTTAAATGGATATAGGAGCCTAAAGTAGATGAAAAAATAATAAGAGCTACTTGTTGCTCTTAATGAGTCTCCTGGTGCACATGATTCACTCCTTGGGGTACTTCAGAATTTGCACAAGTGATCACTGAACAACTGCTAGTGGACTTTGAGAACTTGTGGGGAGGGGGAAAGAAAGGTGATTTGTATATTGTGTCAGTGAATGTATTGTCAGTCCATGCAAAACCCTGGAAAGAGATTACTGAGCCAGTGGTTTGTGAACACTTACAAGTGGAAGTGGCAATTCTTGCATGTCAGCATTTTTTTCACTGAGGATTAAGTCTTGCATAAGTAACCTCATTTACTTTTCACCTCTTAGAAATAATGTTTACTAGTACATAAAGTTTATCTTAGAATCAAGGCATAGATCTCAAACTGAAAAGGACTTTATAAGTAAGGCTCTTCATTCTATACACAAGAAACCTGAGGCCCAGAGAGGCTGTGACTTTACCAACGTCTCACCCGTCTTAAGTAGCAGAGCTTTGCCTCCAATCCAGGTCTTCTGATTCCAGTCTTTCCATGATATCCTTCCTAACAAGATAGAGGAAAAGTAAATCTCTCCTTTTCTTTTACTTTAAATTTTGCTATTGGTTATATAACCCTACTGAAAGAATCATGATTAAGATCAATACCAACTAAAAACAGGTTTCTAGTAATGTCTCTCATTCTCATAACCATTTTATGTCAGTAATTTGTTACTAAGCTTGTAGGTGACCTGAACCTGGGAGGGTTAGCTAATTTGTTGGATGACAAGTCAGGGACCAAAAAGTCCTCAATAGGCTAAAACAATGAACTAAACCTCACAAAAGGAGATTTAATAGGGATAAATACAAATAACTTAGTTTTTTATAAATCAGCTGTACGCATATAGTATGTGGATGCTGTGAATAGCAAGTAGTTGAGTTTAAAAGACTTAGCAAAGTCTTAATTAACTGCCAGCTCAAAAATTATGTTATTTGGCTGCCAAAAGCTATAAATCTTAAGTTAAATTAATAAAAAGCAGACTTCCTAGATCAAGGGTGACTGTAGCTTCACAGGGCGGCTCTCAGGACACATCTAGAGGATGGCAGTTGGTCATAGGCCTCATATTTTTAGAACACTGACATGCCTGAGTGCATACAGTTACAAGTGACTGGAATGGTGAGGGCATTTTGTGAATCGTAGTTGTTACTTTTACTGTGATACTAGGGAAGATAGGATAGATTTTCAGATATTTGAAGGTGTCACATAGAAGAGAAACTAGAAATTTTGTGTGGATCATTCTACTTGCAGGTAGATTGCAAGTCAATTTAAGGGGAAAAACTGATAATCAGTTATATAAAATGGAATTAGTGGAGAAAATAAGCATTTATATAGCACCTACTGTGTGCCAAGAACCGTGTTAAGTACTTTCCATATTTTCTCATTTGATCTTTATATTATCTTCATATGAATTCAAGAAGTAGTGAGTTTCCTATTGAGGAAAGTACTCAAACATGCAAGAAGTCTAAATCTTAATTATGTACACAATAGGATCTGGATGTGCTAACTTGATGTACATTTAGTGATTAGTCCTGAAGTATGTGATCCAAAACAACAAATGAGATAATGTTTGTAAAAAGCAGTTAGCCCAGTGCCTGGCACATAGTAGGTGCTATATAAATGTTTATTCAACCCCTATATGCCCTCTTCCTCCTGCCCCCCCCCCAGGTGTTTTCAAGGCTGAATGGCCATTTGTTAAAGTATGTTTAGAGGACCCTTATTCAAGTCTGTATTGTACTCCATTGGGTCTGCAGTGCCCTGCAATTCAGACTCCATGACTTCTGAAGGCCTCTTTGTCAGGGCTGTGGATTTGATTCATGCATAGGATATGCTTTGTACTGACTTAGGATTCTTTGATTCTGGCATATTAAGTCTGATTGCCTAGTGCTTTCTCTCTCCTCAATATCAAATTAGCTTGTCATAAACTGTGCTAAGTCCTAAAAACTACTAGACCTTTTTGGTGACCATCATCTCTTTGCAAGGCTAGCCAAACATGTTTTTCATCCCACTGGCTTTAGCATAGTAAGAGGGCATTTAAAGAGTTGGCAAGACAGTTCTTTGCTCAGGTTCCACCATCAATAGAATGGGTATGATATAGATAACTCTTTGGGGATCACGAAGAGTAGACACAATTGAAACAACTCAATAGCAACAACAAGAAGATAGCTCTTAAAGGTTTACGGAGTACTTTGCAAATATTATCTCGTTTTATCCTCACAACAACCCTTTAATGTAGGTTCTGTTACCCCTTCCCTCCCCCCCCCCTTTTTTTTAACAGATAAGGAAACTGAGGATGGGAGAGGTTTAATATTTATCCAATGTCTCATACTACTAATAAGACAGGATTCAAACTTAGGTTTTTCTGACTCGAAATCTAACACTCTGTCCTCTGTAGCATCCAGATGGCCTTAAAATGTTGCAATGTAAGGTGGGAGATAACAAAAGGACAGTGTAGGGAAAGAATGGAATTGTATAAAAATGGTCAGTATTTCCAAAATTGGAAATGTAAAGGTATTTTCTCTTTCCTACTTATTGGCAGAAATCAATGAAGTCTACTTAAGAATTGCTTTATCTGTTCAAATGATAACTCTGTGAATTATGAATTCTTTTTTATAAGGAAGTAGTAATATTTACTATGTAGAGCACATACACATATCCTGGGTGATAGTGCCTTAGTTGATTAGACCATTTGGTTGGAATATGATGATAATTTGGCCTAGGGTGTGGATTTGATTCTCCGGAACTACTGTTAGCATGATGGAGAAAAGATTGTTCCTAGACTTTACCTTTAAGTGGACTGTGGTATCAAAATATTTTGTTACAAGGTAACAAACAGTGTGATCCATAACTGCTAATGGAAGAATAACTCAAAAGTGTAGGTCAGTGGCATCATCTTTATCATTCATTTCATGTATTATGGAATGATAAAGTACTAGAAGGCTGTACAAGGCATAGAACAGAAAGATGGCCATAATCTTAACACACATTCAGAGAACACTCATAACTTTGTAACGCACTTTGCCATGTCTTACATTATTGTATGTTTATAACACCACTAGGGGTAGGCATGACTGACATCATCCTCGTTTTTACAGATTGTTAGTAGTAACATAGATGGAAAGTTTTACCTGAAGTCAGACTATGTCAGTGCCTGAACTAAAAACTTTCATTTTTCCTATTTCTGAGGGTTTTTATTTCTCCCAGCCCTGTACTTTTAAAGAAACAAATACAAACCAAACACAATTACAGAGAAATCCACTAATATAGAGCATTACTGATTGAGGTAGGATACTTTGCTACCATTTTTGGAGCTGAAGGTATTCAAAATTATTTTCATTATCAAATTGTAGTTCAGCTGACTGCTGCAAACTTTTGAAGTTGTAAAATTTTTAATAAACAAAGAAAATAAAACTGATTGTACTTCATTTTTCATTGTTCCAATTATTGGCATGTATGCGGTATGTATTCTGTAGTTTGATATATTTCTCCTTGAAGGGCAACAGTTGTCTGAAGCTAAATAAAAAGAAAAATCAGAATGGTATTGTTTATTCTTTTTGTCATCTGCATTTATGCAGTAATGATATTTTTATGGATATGCAATTAACATTTTGGGACTGTTTCTCTTATTCATTAAAGACAATGGCATTGTAAATTGGACAGATTAATATGTATTCTTTCAAGACTTTATAAGATAGTTGAACTTGCTTAAGAAAAAAAGACCTTGGTTCAGTTTTTGAAATCTTCTATGAAATTCATAAAATATTCATTAGCTTCAATATAAGTAATGCTTGCTAGGTAATATTCTATCTTCACCGAGGTATTTGTTGAGTACCACTTGAAAATAATTGCCCTGTAATTGTTGATGTTTCGGAAAATATGCTTGTGCATGTTAGAGAGTTATTATCTTTCTGATGTCTCCAAAGAATTCGTGCCCTAACCCCTTGTTGCAGTAGCAAAGGGAAGCGTCAACAACATTTACGTGACCAAAGTAACAAATCCATGGTATTTCTACTGAGGAGCAACTAGGAGAGCTGGGGAGATGTTGACAATGGTTATCAAACAAAACATGGCTACCTGCTTGTAGACTTCAGTGAGGAAGCATTTCTTCATTGATGAGATTATTTTTAAGGTAATTTGCATTTACAAATATGACCAAAGGGCATCCCAGGAAATCTCTACATGCTACAGCTAAAACTAGTGTCAAGTTAAAATAAACCTCCCTCATCATTCTTTTCAAGAAAAATAAGGAAATCATTAGCTAGTCAGCCTGGAGAGGGAGTCAGAGAGCATTTATTAAACCCTTGCTATTTGTCAGGCTGATATTCCAGAGAGACTGTGGGACTTCTTTAGGTTCCATCAGCTGGCTGTGTGACTCAGCAATAAAAAGTCTTCATATGTTTGTTTAGATGAAAGTACCGAATTCCCAGAATCCTAAAGAGCAATCCTTTTGACTCAACCAGAGCATTAAAAGTAAAGAATACCTCTTTTGCATTGGTAAATAAAAGGGAGAGAACTGTAATAAAAAGAATTCTGCAGTTATCGAACAAGTGGGGCAACAGTCTGTACACTGATGGATGCTCAGCACATTTTCTACAAACCCAGGAGATAAAGACAAGATAACAAGCGTTTATTAAGTGCCAAGTGAAGGCAGCTCGGTCGTCCAGTGGATAGAGTGCCCGGCCTAAAGTCAGGAAAACTCATCTTTGTGCGTTCAGGTCTGGCCTCAGATACTTCCTAACTGTGTGACCCTGGGCAAGTCACTTAATCCTGTTTGCCTCAGTTTCTTCATCTGTAAAATGAGCTGGAAAAGGAAATGGGAAACCACTCCAGGATCTTTGCTAAGAAAACAGTCAGACACCATTGGAAAAACAACTGAATCAAAAATGTGCCAGGCACTGTGCTAAACCCTGGGAATGCAAAAAAAGACAAAAAACACTTCCTGCCCTCAAGGCGCTCACAGGGGAGTGGAGGGGAACATAGTTCCAGATCGTTGGATGATCTAAAAGTGATTTTATTTTGATGATACATGGCATGTAGATTACTAAAAGGTAATCCATTTAAAGAGATATTTAAGGTATCTCTGCCTCTAGTACTATAATTTATCCTCATTCTTTTTCATATCTCTGAGTTTACCTTTAAATTTTTTTCTTCCTTATTCCACATTTTTAATCATTTTCCAAGTTCTGTTAATTCTACCCATAGAACATCAGATGCCCCTCTTTATTCTCTGTTCTAACACCCTAATGTAGGACCTCATTACTATCCACCTTTATTGTTACTGTAGGGTTTTTTTTTTTAAACTTTCTACTTTCCTTATCCTTCAGCACATTCTTCATCTTTTTGCCAGAATAATCTGACACCATCTAGTCATGTCATTCCTCCACTAAAAGATCTTTGTGGTTCCCTGTTACCTACTGAATAAGAACAAATTCCTCGTCCTGGCATTCGATTCCCTCCACCTTCTGGCATCAGCCTGATCTCATATTATTCCCCTGTATCAAGTTGTCAGGTCAGCAAATTTATTAAGCCCTTACTCTGTTTCAGGTACTATACTAAGTGCTGGGAATACAAATTCAAGCAAAAGGAAAGATAGTCCTTGCCCTCAAAAAGCTTATGTTATAATACAGGAAGCTAATACATAAAAGGGAGTGGAAAAGCAGGAAGGAGTAGGGAAAGGTATTTGCTCAGAAACATGGTGGTGAAGACCAGAGATGCAATAGAAGAGCTGAAGAGGACTAAAGGGTTGCTGGTCTTGGCCTGCCTCAAAATGGAGGTTCAGGGAGGAAGTTACCATTGGGAGAAAAGAGAACACAAGTGCTGAAAAAACTTCCAGGTTGACAAGGCAGCTAAGATGGTAGCAATGCCAGAGCCAGCAATTCTGGACTCCTACAAAGTTGGTTTTTGTACACAGTGAGTCCTCAATAAATATTCATTGATTATTGCTTAAAAATTGAAATGAAATGTGGCAGATTCTCGCATTTCCATGTCACTAATTGGAAAACAGTACAAAATCATTTAGATTATATTTAGCTTTTGAGTATGATTCTTTGCTTTTATTTAAATATAGATGTGGATGTCTGTTGTTTTGTTTTGAGATTGATAATGTTTTAACAATATGATGCCTGGAGAGGAAATGGTATCTTGTTCAATTTTCTCATCCTGATCCTCCTATCTTTAGCTCCCCTGTGCTATATACTCCTATGTTGGGATAAATAGCATGGAATAAATTCTCAAGAGAAGCTCAGAACCACAAAGTCATAGAATTTTGAGATCTGCAAGGGACTTTTAAAGTTAATATTCTTCCTGTCTCATTTCCCTATCCACTTCTGATTTTATAAACTAAAAAAAATTAAATAACTTGCCCAAGGTCACATAAATACTTAGTAAGACATCCAAGATTAGATCCCTGGTCTTCTGACTCTGGCCAGTGTTCTTTCCTATATCACACTCCTATAATGTTGGTCTGATTACTTTCCATATTGACACAAATCCCTAAAGGACTTTGGATGTAAACTATTCCAGTGGTATCAAACTCAATTAGAAATGAGATCACTAAACCTTAAAGAAGGATCCCTGCTGGCAGTATATTGATTTAGAAAACCACATATTAACATTATCTATGTTCTATTGTAATATATATTTTGTTAAATATTTCTCCCTTTGAGGTATTTGATGCCTCTTGTCTAGTCCTACACTCTCATTTTACAGTTGAAAAAACTAAAGCTTAGAAAGGGAATGTACACAGTTTTCATAAGGTTAAATTGCTAGTTTGTAGCAGGCTGGGATTACAACATAGGTCTCCATAGTTCTGAATGCATTTATCGTTAGGAATACTGCAATTGCATATCCTCAGTTAAATATGTAAAACCAAAATGCGCCATTTAACACTTTTAAAATGAATAATCATGATTGCAGAATTGAATAACTCATCAGGAACAGATGGCCTTTGAGTGCTACCAGCAGGGAAAAAAAAGAAAAGAAAAGAAAGGACATCCTGATCTGGGAGTCATAGTCAAAATTGACCACTATATTTCTAAATTTGTCTGTTTCAGTTTTTCTTCTCGAGCATATATATGACTTTATTTTCTCTGAATAGATTTTAATTTGAAGAAGAAAAAAAAAACACCTGCCTATCCAAGTTATGTCTGGCCTTAAAAATAAAACAGCAGAAGAAGTTAAATTTAGATGTTTGCTTAATTTCCATCAGTGCAGGTAGAGTAAACTCACTGTAGGTCTGTAGTATAAACGAAAGGCAGCTCAGAAGTGGGGAAGACTAAGTCTAGAGACTTATTTCAAAGACTACTACCTCCGCATGAGAAGACAGCCCAAGAGAAAGGAGGTTTTTCAGAAGACAAGCCAAGAAGAGAAGGGAGCTTTCTCTCCAAAAGAGTGGCTTTGCTGTATTAGGATTGCTATCTAAATCCTTAAGAAGAAGCTGACTGGGGTATTTCTGGTTTAATGAACTGAGAAGGATTATTAACCTGCAATTATCAATGGAACCGACTGTGAATAGGCTACATGTGAGAGAGAATGGGTCAGACTATCAAATAAGAAAAGACAGTGTACTCCAAATACTTAGCTTTAGGGGGAGGGGTGGGGTGTTGCTCTATATTTTTTTATTATGTTAAGCATAGTGCCTAGCAGTGCTTTGTACTTAGTAGTCATTTAATCATTGTTTGCTGAAATGAAGTGAATGTTTGATTCAATTATTGGCACATCAAATGAATTCCTTGGTAATTATAAGTCATTTCTTTTTGTTACCAACAGTATATCATTTCTATATCTGTAAGGCCTAGTCCTAATCACTATGCTTTCTGTTCTGCTGTAACAAGAGCCCACTGGAGGAGGGTGGGAAGAGGTCTAGGCTAGAAATCAAGAGACTTGGATTTGAGTCCTGGCTTTAGCCATGTGACCTTGGAATTGTCAGCTAAGCTCTCTTGACCCTAGTTTCCTCATCTTCAAAGTGAGAGCTTTGGAAAGGTCCTTTCTGTTTCTAACATTGTAATACTATTAGGGAGATGGAAGAATTTGGAGAAAATCATTTTTCTGCAGACATAAAAGCACAGCTCCTGGGAGCAATTCACAAAAGATATTTAGCATACTCCAAAGGAGGAAGAAAAAGTCTTTTGGACTGTGTAGTTTTGAACTTTCACCTTTGCCTACCTAGACAATTGATACAGGTGATAGAGTGCTGGACTGGGAAGCAGGGAGAACTGGATTCTGAGTTCAGTACTTCCTCAGACACTTATTAGTGATGTGGTTGGGTGCAAATCAAACTTTACTCAACCCTTTTTTTTCTGTAAAATGAGGATAATAATACTACCTGCTGGGGTTGTTGTGAGGGTCAAATGAAGTAAGACAAAGTGCTTTTGCAAATCTCCAATACTGCCTGTTGCTCTTATTACCAAATAGTGGCCGAAATACCACAAGGATTTCGAAATTTAAGTTCTCTCGAAAGAGAAGTTTATTTGCAATTTCCCCACAAGAGAAGTGGGCTGTCTTTGCAGGATAACAGTTTCCCCTTCCTTTGAGATCTTCGACTGATGATAAGCTACCGATTGGGAATGTTGCTAGATTCTCACTTATAATTAGGAGGCCCCTCAAGGACCCTGAATCTGTGAAATTACTCACTTATAAAAAGCAAAAATAAATACCATGGCTTGTATTTTCAGACTTAAGAGAGAGAGAGGTAGTATAACATTGTAGACAAAGAATCGTTGATCTTGGAGTCAAAAAGACCTGGGTTCAAGTTCTGTTACTGACATGTCCTGGCTGTGTGATTGAGGGCAAGTCACTTCACCTCTTAGCACTGTGGGCAGTTCTCCAAAATTGTGAATTACAGTTGAGGTGCCAGTTTGTCTTACTGGAGGGAGTTCCGTGCCAGACATTACCTAACCCAATGAAATCACAATACCAACCTCTTCCTCTCCCCATTCAGCCATTTACAAAACCTGCTACGAGATCATCTAATACAAAGAGCCTGTTGGTAACTTTTTATCGTGCCTTAAGATGAGACTAACAACTTTTCTGTATTATGTTCGATTATGCCCAAAAGTATTTGTCATAGATGATGATGTTGTAAGGCAATTGGGGTTAAGTGACTTGCTCAGGGTCACATAGCTAGTAAGTGTCAAGTGTTTAGTCTGAGGCTGGATTTGAATTCAGGTCCTCCTGACTTCAGAGCCAGTGCTGTATCCACTGCGCCACCTAGCTTCCCCTTTTAACATCTTCTTTCAGATACAATTGTTTTGGGCTTTTTGTGAGTACTGACCATAGTTACTTCAAAATAGCATTTAAGCAGATAATCCAGCATGAGCTGAATGTGTCATATATTTGATTCGATTTTGAAATTCACTTAAGTATTCATGGAATTTCCTTGTGCTTTCTTTAAGAGGATCTTAGGGAGATTATTTTTCTGTTATTTTGTAAGAATTTACTGTTGGATGTTTGGCAGTAGATCAAGTGAAAACCAATTTTACTTATCTGTGTTTTTGTGAAGTTCATTTGTTGTCATATTAATTTCATAGTAGTATGTTAAGGTTACACATAACAAGCACAGTAGCTAATGAGTCAGCTGATTAATTCAGCAGTTTTTTTTTTTTCCAGGAGAAATAGCAACAGAAAAAGAGGATCTGTGAATGTAAAATTGTAGTATTTCCCTTTTACTTTGGGATTTATTTTTTGTCTTCATTTTCATAGATGTTTCATGTTTATATGATATGTGATATTGATAATAAAAGTATATAGTTCTGAACAATTTGTTGGACGGATTTCTGATCATCCCCTGAGGAAGTCACCTACCTGCTAATACAGGCTCTACCCATTCCTGTCCCATTTGGAGTCACAAATACAAAATAGGCAAGAATTGGTTGGATTGCAAGTTCAGAGTAATATGGCAAGTTAAAGAAACTGCTGCTCTCTTGGGTTTTTAACCTTTTTTGTCTTGGATCCTTTGGCAATTTTGAAGCTTATGGACCCCTTTTCAGAATAGTGTTTTAAATGCATGAAATACAATATGATTACAAAGGAAATCAAAGGTTAGTGAAAATCAGTAACTTATTCCCTAATCCAAGTTCATTGACCCCCTGAAATCTATTGACAGACCCCATTTAAAAAACCCCTGGTATATTGTAAAACTACAAATGATGTTGATATATCAGTGTCATTTTCCTATCCATAATTGAGGATAATTGGGAGATTATGTCTTTTATGATAAGTGTTTTCTGTTAGGTGCCATAGGTTCCATACCATTTTTTAATTCAGCAAGATCTTAAAATACAAGAGCATGACAGCCTGGTGGCTCGTGACTGCTCTGTAAATTGCCATAAGCTCAGCTCCATCATCAGTGCAAGTGTTTTGTGTTATTGTGTCTTCAGTAATGATGGGGTTTTGCTGGTGTTAAGGCTCTATACAAGTTGTGGCTGTGAAACAGTAAAGTCAACTGATCCACAGAGGAATCACTATTTTGTTAGAACAGCTGATAACGTTTAGTGTATTAAAATGGATCAAGGGCGAAGAATAGGTTTACTGGAGAATATTTTTTTATTTTCTAGTGGTTTTTCAGAATGTCACATTCTTGACAATAGCTTTAGTTAGCATGAATTTGAGGGGTGCTGTAATTACAATTTACTAGATGCCCACATTATACTTTTGTGTCTGTATGTGCAGAAATTTGTACACATATGTTCACATATATATTTACGTGCACATTCCCAGCAAGGGTTTTTTGTGATAATTTCTGAGCTGGTTGCAGTTGCATTGAAACTCACATTGCAACATGTAAGTGTTTAGTTTTATATATACTCCTGCAATATATTCCCATTTGTATTTTTTTTCCCAAACCTTTTCTCCTTCCTACAATGCTGTAACTATAAGGTTACCACAATTTGGACTGATTTCCTGCAGTTTTTACTCATGCCCCAATTGTTCCCCTGTGAAATTAGCTCTGAAGGTTGGAGGAAGAGGCATAGGGTATTCCACCACTCCTTGAAGTGAGAGGGCTTGAAATGGGAGCATGAATAGCTTTGAAAGAACGTGGCTGAAATGCAAAACTTCCCTGTTCTGCTCTAGATTTTCAACCGTTAATAAAAATGGTAATGCTACTATTTAATATACCTTACCGATGATACCAGCCACCCTCCCATCCCTGAAAAACCTCTGGCTGAGGTCTTGGTGAGACCAGCTTCCTCTACTCTTGGCTCCAGTTACGTCTGGCCTTCTCCATCTCCTCATCAGCTGCCTTTTCCGCAAGTGGGTACATTTCTCACTTCCACCTCCCCTTTTTGTGGCTTTTTGTTCTGTTATTAGTATGTGAGCTTCTTGAGAATAGGGTTTGTGTTTGTTTATTTCTCTGTCTAGTGCTTGGCCCAGTGCCTAGCACACAGTAAATGCTTAACAAATTCTCTACGAATCAGTCTACCTACGTGGCTGATCTTCCCTGCTCCCTGAGCACAGCAAATGCATGGAATTCTAGAATACAAAGGGCGCTTGCATTCTTTCTGTGCTGCATGCTCAGAAATCTTCCCAAGATGGGGAAGAATTAAGAATAAACAGAGGGATTGAAGAACAGGAATCATCTTTGCCCTCTGCCATTCTGGGCATCAGATGGGGAAATGCCTGCAGTGGGAGTGTAGCTGTGGTGTAAGTGGTGGGACTTGGCCCCTCCGTCCTTTTCTTTGGCCTCTCCGCGTGTTCCTGCAGCTCTGTCCAGTGTTCTCTTCTTTCTCCCTGTCAGTGGTGTGGGAGCATGCAGGAGTGAAAAACTATGCTCCTTTTTCATCATATTCCTTGGAACAAATGCTGCCCAAGAATCAAGGTTATAAATAGTCATTAAGTTCCCCAACTAGCCCATTTATAAATGAAATACTTCACATTTGTAATAGTATTGTTTTCGGCATTTTTTCATTGCAAATAAGTGTTTCAAGCTACATTTTGGCTTTTTACATTTGGCTTTTACTAGGGAAATCTAACTACCATTTATAACTTTATAACAAGTGTGATGTGAGTTGCTACTAACAAATTAATTTTTGGAACATGATCCATTTGGAAAATTGTATTTATATATTTTTAATTTACCTAGATGTGTATGTGTTGTTTTCCCTTCATCCTAATAAAATGAAAGATCTTTGAGGGCGTAGACTTTTAAAATCTCCAACACCTAGCACATAGTGACTGGCACTTAGTAGGCACTTCAGTTCTTGTTGATTGAAAGCTGTACTTTTTTCTAGTAATCTCTTCTTTAAACACAAGCCTGTTAAGCTGCCCTATTACCTTCTAGTGACTGCTCAGATTTTTAGATTTTCATAATTTTTTTTCAGTGGATTATTACTGAAAACAGCAAAAGCCTGTGGCACATGTATACATACAAACACACATACATATGTATGTATGTATATATACACATATGTAATGTAAACATGTATGCACATGTATATACACACTTTTTTTTAACTGGGAATTTTTTTGTGTAGTGGTATTTGTATCTTATTTAAAGTAATTTCTTTAGCCTTGATTGCTTTCGGCACACCTGAGTATCCCTGTGAGTACTTCTTGGAGGCTTCGGCCCCAGGAGCAGAAGAAAACAAAAGGGGATCAGATGTTAAACTATCAGGAAGGAAGGTATAGAGAAAAGATGACAATCTGGGGAGACAAAGAACTTAGAAAGCTATAAGAACTGTGGCAAATACAGTGACCATTCGTGACTCTGGGAGACTGATGATGAAACATGCTATCCTACCTCCTGACAAAGAGCTGATAGCTTTAGGGTATAGACTAAGACATAGACAGACAGATAAACAAATAGATAACTGAGGAGGGAATTTGTTTTCCTTAATTTTGTGTATTTGTTCTAAGGAATTTTTTTTCATTTCTCTTTTTTTTTCCTACTGGAGTGGAAAGTGAGAGAGAGAAAATAGAATTCTGTTCATTAAAAATAGAGAAGTTGTACAGTGTGACACACATGGAATATTGCATGTGTTTTCAGATGAGATCACTATATTGTTAGTTTTGCTAAATTGTTTTGCTTCGTTGCAAGAGAGAATTCACATGGTGGGGGAAGATAGTCTGGAAATGTTTGTAATATAAAAAAATGACATATCAGTAAAACTTTTAAAAATTAATAATAAAAGATAACCTTAAAAAGAAAAGACATAGGTGCTTATAGTATTGTCAGACTCTTTAATTGTGTGGTTATCTTCTTTTTAAATAGCCCCAAATATGTTACCATGCCAGGCTTTTGAAAGTTAGCTATTTTGTGATTTGGATGGCTATGTTATTTATTGTCCAGAGGTTTAGTTGTAGTTGAAGTATGTGTTTCTTTAACATCTTCCATTGATGTTTTTGTTTTTTGTTTGTGTGCTTCATCTTCTTTGCCTCTTGGTTTTCATTATATTGTTACATTTTTAGGTTGTGATTTATTATATGAGGTAAAATCAGATCATACATCTCAAGGGCTAAGAACAGAAATCTTACAGCAGTTGCTTTTCTTTCCTCTCTCTTGATAAGCGAACTGCTCTCAATAAGAGACTAACTGATGGATGAGGAGGGTGTGGGGAAAAGTAAGAGAACCCAAGAAAGGATAGCTTATTGGCAGTGAGCTTTTGATACCTATCTTGTCTTCTTTGAGCTGTTATCTTTCAGATGATACTACCATTTCCTATCTCAAGCATCCTCATCACATCATTCCATGTAGAAAAACCCACTTAAGCTCCCTAGCTACCTAAAATAATGTGCTCCTTTTTTTCATTTCTTCAAAGATCTGTGACTCCATATGGTCACTTCTTTATCATGTACAGATCATAATCCTTCTGTGTCTTAGTAAATTGTTTTAAATTTCTGTGGCCAAAAAAATTTGCATGGTGGGAAGCCCATACTTTAAGCCTTTCTGTCTTGGTGAACAACCACCAGAGCTTGTGCGTTGCATTCAAGAACCCAGGCCCCTTTCCATGCCTGCCATGAAGAATTTAGTGTCTACTGCCTTTCAGACATCTGAAATGTCTTCAGATAACTGGATTCCGCTAGATATCTTAAACTCAACATGCCCAAATGGAATTCATTATCTTTCTCCCTAAGCCCTCCCCTTCTCCTACCTTCCCTATTGCTGTCAATGGCAGCACCATCTTCCCAGTTCCTCAGCCTTACAACCTAGGAGGCATCCTAGAGTTCTCACTATATTTTACCTACCCTCCACCCCACCTCCCCACTCAGTTGCCATATCCAATCTGTTACCATGGCCTGTTGATTTCACCTTTTAAATATCTTTCCATTGTACCTCTTTCTCTCACGTTGCCACTCTGCTGGTACTTACCTCATCCTTCATGCCTGGAACATTGTAATAGCTTGCTGATGGTCTCAGGTCTCTCCCCACTTTAATCCATCTTCTCTTCAACCACCAAAGTGATTTTCCATAAAGACAGGTTAAATCATGTCACTTTCCTACTCATTAAACTCCTATTGGCTCTCTGTTGCCTCTAGGAACAAATACAAAATGCTCTTTTGATCATTCACAGCCCTTTACAACCTATCCCCTTTCTACTTTTCCAGTGTTCTTATGCCTTACTCCCTGCTATGAACTCTTTGATCCAATCATACTGGCCTTGTGACTATTTCACAAACAAGACATTCTCTTGACTCCCAGCATTTTTTCCCCCAGCTGTTCCCCCTGCCTGGAATGCACTCCCTCCTGTGCTCTACCCACTGACTTACCTTGCTTCCTTTAACTAAAATCACACCTTGTGCAAGAAGCCTTTTTTAGCCCCTCAATCCTAGTGCCTTTTCTCTCTTAATTATTTCTTATTTATCCTGTATATGGCTTGCTTGTACTTATTTGTTCGAACGTTATCTCCTCCTTAGATTGTAAGCTCCTTAAAGGCAAAGACAATCTTTTGCCTCTTTTGTATCCCCAGGCTTAGTATAGTGCTTGACACATGGTATGTGCTTAATAAATATGCTTAATAAAACCTAAAAGCTTTGAAGAAAGGATTCTTCAGGCATGATAATATTCTAGTTTTCTTATTATATTCAAATTATGTGTCAGTTCATTTCATCTCTTTTTCATGTTTAATTCCTAAAATATATGATTTAAGGAGGAAAAAGCTTTAAAACTTAACAATTTTGAAAAAAAAAAACAAATGTACATAAAAAAGGAACAAAATCTTAACTGCTGTCTTTGGTGTTCAACAAATGTTTTAAGGAACATTTTATGCAGAAGTTATCAGAATTGTTTTCCTTGCCCACAAAGAACAGAAGTAGGAATGAGAGGCTGAAGTTGAAGACAGATGAACAGGCAGATGTTTTACTATAAGATTCCTATCACATAGAGCCATCCAGAGGTGGAATGGATGTTCAGGAGGTACTAGAGGTTTGTGAGCAAATGCTAGATAATGTCTTGCCAAGAACATCATAGAGGGAATTCTCATTCAGGTGTAGGTTCTGTTACATGGTCTCTGGGTCCCTTCTAATTCATATTCTGTGTTTCTGTGAAAGTTGGACCAAATAAAGTAACAACAAAGAAACGGCAAAAATATTTTTGTTCTGTCTCCTCCCAGTTTTTTCAGAAGTTCTATTAACTTTTGCTTGGATTTTCAGTTCTCTTTCCTACTTTCTTTTCTGTGAGCTTACCTTCCATAGTTGTAGTCGTTATATTTATAGTTTTGATTCTACTCATTTTACTTTGTCTTGCTTTGTAATAGGTCTTTCCATGTTTCCATGTATACCTCAGGCATGTAACTTTTAGTGTTATTATTCTATGATATTATTAAAACTAACTTACAATGTAAGATGTACATAACATATCCAACTGGTGTGTATATGTGTACATATGTACATAGATGTTTATATGTGTACATTTGTTGTTGGTCCATTGTTTCAGTCATGTCTGACTCTTTGTAATCCCTTTGGGGTTTTCTTGGCAGAGATACTGGAGTGGTTTGCCGTTTTCTTCTACAGCTCATTTTACAGATAAGAAACTGAGGCAAACAGGGTGAAGTGACTTGCCCCAGGGTTACAAAATTGTAAGTGTGTGAGACTAGATTTGAACTCAGGAAGATGAGTCTTCCTGACCTCAGGCCCAACACTCTTTCTACTGTACCACCTAGCTGCCCGGTATGTTTACATTTATGTGGGAGGCACTGAGTCTGTAAAGACAAAATTGCAAGTATTTCTGCTGTTAATTTCACATTTTACTTGGATGTACACAATATATACACTGATAAATAGATACATGATAATTTGATGGGGAGGATAACTAATAACTGGGGGATCAGGAAAGGTTTCACAGTGCTGTCTTGAGTAGGACAAGAGTGAATACTTTATTGGAGAATAGGCTATCCAGAGACATGAAGATGCAGATCCGATATCCAGTTTGGGGAGCATGTAGATATAAGGGAGGTAACCCTTGAAGGTTCACTTCTGGGGCATAAATCAGTGCCCCAGTTGTAAGAGAAATAGTTCTAAATTAAGTCTGATTCAGAACTCTCTTTGAAGAGAATAGTTTCTCATTTGCATATGACAAGCTATAGCACTTTGTTGTGAATAGAGAAAACTTTTGGCTTCAATGATTTACATATGAAGAACTGAAAAACTAGAGAATTTTTTGGTTCTAGGGAAATATGCGTACCAGAACAGTTCAGTGTTATGAGTCAAATGTAATATACCTGATTCTTGACAGAAGATGAAAATTTGGTTACCAACTGCAAGGCAAGGTAGAATTGTTCACAGAGAAGTCTTGACCAAGAAAATTATAAAGAAAAATTGACAGAGGGAAGGAAGTGAAAGGACATATTTTAAAAACTATGTCAACTAAGTTAGATAGGGATTATAGTTGTTGATGATGAATAAATCTAGCTGAACAGAGAAAGAACTTGGAAGCAGAGAAATAGAGAAGTCCCTCGGTGGATCAACCAGTTTTTCAAGACATTGTGCCTAGTCTGATATTACTTAAGCCTACTGTGCATCAGCTCAGCTAGCAATGGAAGTATCTGTTCAAAATAGAAACTGTACTTGTTAAGGAGCTTTGATGAATATTCCCGAAACTAGAAGAAATTAAAGTCTGTCATTCCAGAGTCCTGAGTTATATGAACTACTGGTGTTCCCTACATGTATATTTTTCTGCCTTAGGTATATGCTCACTGCCTCTATAGACTTTGTATGCGTTGCCAGGAGAACATAATTGAGGTTGGTGTATGTGTGTGTTATATAAATATTATGTTTTTACTTTGCATTTCACTAAATGTTTTGGTTAAGGTTGAATATTATTCACCGATTTATTAGTGGGAAATACTCTAGTGGCAGCTGATGAGCTATAGTGTTGGTAGAAATAGTCACTCACAGAGACTGGGATCCTGAGAGTTAAAGTAGTAGCTATATATCCTGACCTGTCAAAATAGGTGCAGAGGATGTGAGTGAGCCAGCCTTTTCTTAGAAAGAGAGCGAGCCTAGGGAGAGAGGGGGGTTAGTGTTATGCCTCAGCCACATGGAGGGCAAATAAAATTAAGTAAGCTTTAAAAGGTAGGCTAGGGGTCAGATTGTTAGAGGACCTTGAATTCCAGGTTATGGAGTTTGCATTTTAATGTGGGGGAAATCAAGAGCCAGTAACATTTTTGAGCAGAAGAGTCACATTTTAGACCAGTTTTAGGAAAATTATTTTGATAGCTATGCGGAAGATAGACTGAAGAAGAGACAGATTAGAGGCAAAAAACCCAATTAATATACTGATGCCATAGTTCAAGTGAGAGACAATGAGGACCTGAAATAGAGTACTGACCGTGTGATTAGAGAGAATGGGACAAATGAAAGAGTTGTCAAATCTACTTCCCCTACAGGAAATGGCAGCTGATTGGCTATATGATGGATGAGGAAGAGAAAAGATTCAAGGATGACTGATAGGTTCCAAATCTGTGTGTCTGAAAAGATGGTAGTGTCCTGAACAAAAAAACATATTGAGTTACATTTAGGAACTGTTGAGTCTGAGAAGCTGATCCAAGCAGTTATGTCTAGCAAGCAATTGGCAATAGAAGAGTGAAGCTGAAGAGAGAAATTAGGGTTGGCTGTATAGATTTGGGAATCATCTGCAGAAAAATGCCAATTGAATACATGATGAAATCACTAAAAGAATATAGAGAAAGAAATGAGTCCAGGACAGACTCTTGAAAAATAGGTATAATTGTAGAGCAATAGATAAATAATGATTTAGAAAAGGAGACTGAAAATAATCACATAGGTGCAAGGAAATCAGCAGAAAATAGTATTTCCAGTGCCAAGGGAAGAGAGTATCCAGGAGGAAGAATTGGTAAACTAAGTTAAAATCAGCAGTGAAATTAGTCAATCATTGAGTCAAATCAACTGAAGAGTAAGAAAAGGCCATCTGGTAAATTTAGGAGATGAACAACATATTAGATGAGGAGGGCTAGGTTGAATATCATAGAAGGCATCATGGGATAGGAGTGAAGAAAATGACATGAAAGAGCTTTGAGGTATTATGAAGTAAGAAGACAGAAGGGGAAAGGATTTTTGTCTCAGCAAATTGACTCTGACTCAAAAGAATAAGGGGAATAAGATATGGGAGTTTGCCATCCAAAGGATGGAGGAAGAACCAGTTCAATCTAGCTTCATAGGAATTATGTCTGAGCATAGTTTTGTTTTTGGCTTTTGAGGGGATAGGGCAGGATGAAGTGGTGTATCATTAGCTTTTATGGTTTTTCATTCCCAACACTGGGGAGCTAGTAGTCAAGACAGTAGAAAAAGAGCAGCATTATGGGTATATATGTGTATACATGTATACGTACATGTACATATAAAATATATACACATATAAATATATATACTTGACATGGGAAATGGGAAAGAAGGGACCGTGGTCTGGTACAGTCTACAGATGTCTAGATATAGAAGGCTATTATGTGAATTGGTGCTCACAAACTCTCTGATCAAGATACCTTTTCCTCTATATTATATTATATTATATTCCTCTAGGATATGGTATATGCAGCTCTGATAGTTCAAAATACATAATGGCAGGCTGGATGACAATAGGTCGTTCTTATTTCTCATCATGACTTTGAGAATTCATCTTTCTTACATTTTAAAAGACTACAGTAGATGAAGAATGAGGTATAGGATAGATGGGTCATGGGATAGTTTTCACTAAATTGGTGGCACAGCTACAGGGTGTCCCTAAATTTTATTTTATTTCTAAATTGTTGATTTCTTCTGTGGCCTTTCAAATAATATACTGCACTAAAATTTCCCAAGAAGAAACATGTCAAACTAACAGTTTATTTCTGCCCAAACAGCAAGGAGAGGAGACTTTCAGGGTCATCAGTGTGATTATCAGAATGAGAGGAGCTGGTTTTCTTCATGATGAGCCCCAGTGGCTGATTGAGGTGGTTATGACAATAATTCAGTTCAATGCTAAAGGCATGAGAATGTCTGTATTAAGAATCTGGGTTCTAAACCATACACTAGAGTGAAGAATTCCTGTGTGAGAGTGCCTTCTTCCATGTAGCTGAAAAAGAAGCCCTAGGCTTTTGCCAAAGCTATAGAAAAACTGAGGCATAATGATTTTTTTGTTAATTACCATAGTTTAACCAAGTTGGCATAAAGTTTTGTCTTTAGAGATCTGAATCTTCATTGTTGTCTTCTTTATGAAGATGACAATGGACTATGGAACAGTAAAACACATACTGTGAAGTTTATGTGATGAAAAGAAGTCAGTAGTTTCATAGATTCATATTACAGTATCGGTTTAAACCTGCCCCTTTGAATATGGATGAACTCAAAGTAGATAGTAAGTTTTCTTTCTTCCCATAGTCATGCAAATACCAATCTGGATGAAGTACTTGAAAACTTTCTTAGGGTAAATGATTTGGGTACATGTTGAAATAGGTCATAAGAATAACATATGTATAAACACATATACATATAAAAACACACATACACACAGTGCCTGGCACATTGTTAAGTACTTAATAAGTGTCTATTTGCTTCTTGACTTATATAAAGTACCACAGTATTCTCCAATAGTTTCATTCTATTCAGATACATTCAATAGTGAAATAGATTGAATCTTGGTGCTTACTCAAGGTGGGTTTGGTGGTGACCAGATCTCTGAGTGTTTAACATCTTATTTTACACATTGTATACATTCAATAAATGATTTCAGAAAGAACGAAAGAATCCTGTTATCTTCATTTGATTTTTTTTAAATCCATTATCTACTTGTTTATCTGATGTACACAAACATAAACATACTCAGCTTGGTGTAATCCTCAAGGTTTTCTCATTGAATGAAAGAGGGAAATCATAGATTTTAAACATTTTTGTAATATATTTTATTGTTTTCAAGATGGTAGTAATGCTGTTAGCAAAAATTTCATATTTACAGATCTAGTATTCAGAAGGAGTTTAGTTTTACTGTTTCCCTAAAGATGAAATTACATTGTTATTGACAATTGGTATCCTAACACTTTTCTCTATCTTGACATTTTGATTATATATATCCTGGCATTTTTTATTATTTGCTTCTGGGTATAGTAGAAGCAAAACACTTGGATTATCTTTACCAGCTCAGCTATTTAGGTTGTTTTTTTTTTATATTCTTCAATTAAAATATATGTGATACATAATGGGACTATAACTTGTATTTTTGTATCCAGTAGTGGTTAGCATAGTTCTGTGATCTATGTGGTGAAAAGAAGGCTATTTCTATGATCCTTTGAAAACTAAGGGGAAAAAATTATCAAATACTTATATATTGTTGGATTTTTCCCCCTTAGCTTTCATGGGATCATAGATTTAGAGCTATAAGGGATCCTTGAGGCCATTTTACAGATGAGGAAACTGAGGCCTAGAGATATAAATCAACTTTACCAAAGTCACATGAGTATTATGTGTCAGAACTTTGATTGAACTTAGCTCCTCTCACTTGAGATGCAGCCCTCCTTCTACAACGCCACACTCTTTAGCACTAATTTGCTCATTGTCTCTTAAGTATATTATTACTGATTTTAAAAATTCTTGATTTTAAGTGACTTATATTAAGACCAGTACAGTAAAAAGAGCACTCACTCCAGAATAAGTGGACCTGGGTTCAAATTCCTCTTGTGACACTACCTGTATAACACTTGGCAAGACAGTTCACCATTCTGGACCTCACTTCCCCATCTTTAAAATAAAAGAGTTGAATAAATGTCCTTTGAGGTCTTTTGTAGCTCTCAGTCTATGATCCTATAAGATAACCACCCTCTGGCCAACTTCCTATTATGCTACCTAGAGTTACCCTCAGCCCCCAACCCTTAGGGCTGTGCTCCTGATCCATCCCATAAGAGTTCACTTTATTTAGGTCCCCACCCCATTACAGTGTTCTCCACCATGCCTCCCCCTACTTTCTACTTCCTTCTCTAGGAATCATACTCAAATTCATGCTACTGTCCTGGAAATGAACATGTCAGTCACCCAATAACCCCATTCACCATCTAATTGACTTCTCCAACCACAACACTATCCATCTTTTGTCTTCCTCTATTAGGATAGAAGGTATCTTCTTTTTAAATTTGTGTCTCCACTCCGTATCTTCTTTTAGCCTCTTTTTCAATCCCCAGAGCTTAGCACAATGCCTGGCATATAGTAGGCACTTAATAAATGCTTATTTATTGAGTTATCTTAGTAAATGCTTATTTATTCATCCATATGCTTCCCGTTATACTTTTCTTGCATTATGTATTGGAATATATACCTATGACTAGAAGGCTTTTCTAGTTAGTTCCTAAAACAATATCATTTTAGACCTGGAAAAAACCTCAGTGATCTCCTAATTTTATAGATGATAAAGATAAAGAAACTGAGGTCTCAGACTGTGTCATGGCAAGCTGGGGCCAGAGCCAGGATGGGACCCCAAGTTCCCTGACTTCCTCCTTCTCTGTGGTCTACATTCAAATCCACACCCACTATTGGCATTGACTCTTTTCTTCATATTCCAGTCAGTCGGTAGATGCTCCAAACTAAATTTTCATACGTGTAACATTCTCGTAAGAATGTTTCCCATTTCTTTTATTTACTTCCTTTCCTTTTAAAAAGGTATTTGGGTTGAATAGTAAGGTGGCAAGTGGATTTGCTGCCTAGAGTCTACTTTCTTAGTTGAAATTTAATTCTAGAGCTTGAGGTCAGCAATTTTCAAAGTACACAGAATTGTAATCCTTTTAAAAATATTGTACATAAAATAGCAAACTGTTTTGTATTTGCTAAAAGCTGAGAAAGTTATTACTTTAGCTTTTGCCAAGTAAGATTACTTAAAGAAAAAGTTTATCAAAAAGGATTATTGAAGAAATAGATTTATAGCAGCTGTCTGATGTATACCCAGAATCTTCGTGTTCAACTAAACCAGATTTGCCCTAGGCCTTCTAGATCAGAATGCCCTTAGCAAGTAGCTTTCGACAGCTTTTTCAGGAAGCAATATTTTTCTTCAAAAAGCAGGTCACTCCACTGTTTTTCTCTTTCCTTCTCCTGTCTTATCTTTTGAGTTCAGGAAGTACTTTAAATTTACAGCCAGCTTTGAAGGCATGAAGCAAGTTCAGCCCCAGAAGTATTTCCTGTTATTGCATTAATCTAATTCCATGAAAGTAGAACTGATTTTTCATCTGTAAAGTAGATAAAGTGCCTGGAGCAGCAGACCATTACTCTGGGTTATCATGATAAAGAGGCTTAGTTTTGACACCAAAGTGTTTATCAGACTAACCAGTGGAAGATTTCATCTTTTTTGTTGAAAGAGATATTAATGGATTATAATCTATCTTTGCTTCATAAAGACAGCTTTTGTTCATATTTGAATATCAACAAATATAGTATCCATTGTGAAGTATAATGTAATACATCAAGTAAACCTACCTGGGGGTTCACTGTATAATTTAATTCTCCCCAAAATGATGAAACCAATTTTTATATTAAAATTGCTGTGCTAATTTGAGATAATTATTACAAATTAGCTTCAGAAACATTCTTGGCTTTTGATATTGGCATCTCCACATATCTAATGCTGTAGAAGCACTTGAGTTCAATTACCTATCTTCTCAAACATGTAAGCTCTATTATTCCTCTATCAAGAGTATAGAATTAATCCTGACATGTCTATGTAATTATTTTATAGTCAGTTGACTATTGTCAATCCATCTTTAACCTAGTACCTTGTAATAGCTGCAAGTCATTTTGTAATCTGCTGGAAGTTCAGAGTGCTATGGGAGACAAGGCACTGCTTCTCCCTACCCAGGTGGCAACCTTCCCTCTCCTAGAGCCATGGATTATGAACTTCTTTTGTTTCGTGGACCCCTTTAGCAGTTTGGTAAAGCTTAGGGACCTTTCAGAGTAATAGTCTAAAATGCATAAAATCAAATACATAGCATTACAAAGGAAACAAATTATATTGAACCCTAGTTATCAAAAATACTCAAAGCAAAAAAAAAAGTTTATAGGATTCCAGTGTAATAAATTTTGGTGACATTCCCCCCCCCCCCAAAAAAAAGTCATCTCCTGATTTATTTCCACTGATCCTTGAATGGCAGGCACAAAGTCTATCACCAGGCCTATTCTTGAAGTTTTTCCAGTTTGGTAGAGCCTGCTAACTTATATTGTATTGGCCTTGCCTTCCTCAACCTTTTTTCCTACTTCTGTGCTATAGAATGACAATGTAGAAATCAATGAATGAGCTGTGTCCTCTCCAGATTTGGTATCAGACTTCAACTTAGTCCTCACTGCTGCAAGGTCCTCCTTCCTTGGTTGTCTTTCTCACTTTCCACAGAGAATGTTCTAAACTTTCTCTTTTCTCCTAACTCCTGCAACACTCTCTTCCCCTACTTTCACAATTAATTATGAGGTGGATTAGCTGTCCCATGGACATATCAAATTTAGCATGCCCAAAGCAGAACTCCTACTCAAAACTTACCTTTCTTCTGAACTTCATTATATCTATTAAGCATCCCACCATCCTTCCAGCCTCTAAGGTAGGCAAGTCTTAGTGTTAATCTTTGACTCCCCACTCTTCTTCACACCACATTTCCAGTCATTTGCCAAATCCTTTCATTTCAAATGAAATGTCTCAAATATGTCCCTTTCTCTCCATTCACACAGCCACCATTCTAGTTCACAGCTCCATCGTCTCTGGCCTAAACTATTACAATAGCCTCCTAATTGTTTTCTGTGCCTCTTCTCAGACCAGTCCGTTCAGCACACTGTTGCCCAGGTCATCTTCCTTAAGTGCAGATCTGACCATGTCACTTTCCTATACAATAAACTCTAAACCCTCCCTAATCCTAGTCTAAAACACAAATACTTAGGTTTAGCTTTTTAGGCCCTTCACCAGCTGGCCATAGCCTACCTTTTCAGTCTCCCCTTCCATACTGTACAGTTCACTGAAATAGGCCTTCTTTCTATTTCCCATGCATCATTCCATCTCCTGTCTCAGTAGCTTTGCTTAAGCTGTCCCCAGTGTCTAGAATGTTCTTCCCTCTCTCCTCCCTAACATAGGAATACTTGACTTCTTTCAAGTATCAGCTCAAACTCTATCTTCTACATGAAGCCTTTTCTTTTCCCTTGTGCTGCCGGTGTAGCTAGGTGGAGCAGTGCTGGGCCTGGAGTCAGGAGGACCTGAGTTCAAATATGTTGAGTTCAGAAACTTACCAGCTGTGTGCTGTGTGACCCTGGGCAGGTCACTTAACCCTGCCTCCATTCCTCATCTGTAAAATGAGCTGGAGAAAGAAATGGCAAACCTCACCAGTATTTCTGCCAACAAAACCCCACATGGGGTCATGGAAAGTCAGACATGACTGAAGTGATTCAACAAAAACAACTTATTTTACTTGTAGGACAGATAGGTACAGCAATTGGATTGAGTCACCTGGAGTCAGGGTGGCTCATCTTCCTGAGTTTGAATCAGGCCTCAGGCACTTACTAGTTGTGTGACCCTGGGCAAGTCACTTCACGCTATGTGCCTCGCTTCCTTATCTGTTTAATGAGCTGGACAAGGAAATGGCAAAACCCTCCACCTTCTTTGCTAAGCCAAATGGGATCACAGAGAACCAGAAACAACTGAAAAATGACCGAATACTACATCATAAACTGTAAAAAAAAAAAAGAAAGAAAGAAAGAAAGAAAGAAAGAAAGAAAGAAAGAAAGAAAGAAAGAAAAGAAATTGTGAGTTTTGGCAATGAGGTGACACAGTGAATAGAGCACTGGGTTTGAAATCAGGAAGAGTTATCTTCATGAATTCAAATCTAGCCTCAGATAGTTACTAGCAGTGTGACCCTGGGCAAGTCACTTTACCCCATTTGCTTCAGTTTCCTCATCTCTAAAATGAGCTGCAGAAGAAAATGGCAAACCACTCCAGTATCTTTGCCAAGAAAACCCCAAATGGCATCACAAAGAGTCAAACATGCCAGAAACAGCTGAACAGCAAAAAAGTGCTGCTAGTGCCCTTATTCCTAACTAGTTACCTTGTACGTATTTATAATTCATTCTGTGTGTGTGTGTGTGTGTGTGTGTGTGTGTGTGTGCGCGCGCGCGCGCTGTCTCTTTGTCTGTTCTCAGCACCTAGCACAGTGCTTGGCATATAGTAGATACATAAGAAATGATAATTGACTGATTCCAGAACCTAGGGATCACCTACAGTGGGGTGCCATAATAAGACTTGACTATAGATTTATTAAAATATTACAAGTAAATTATTTTTCTCAGAAATAAATACAAATATGTTTTATTTATATTGCATATATTAACATTTAAGAAACATTCATGGACCACGAGTAGTTCTTAGAATACGTTTTGAGATACTTTGGTCTAGTGCAGGTTTTTTGGGGGTTTTTTGCTAGGCACTGGGATTAAGTGACTTGTCCAGGATCATACAACTAGTAAATGTCAAGTGTCTGAAGCTGGATTTGAACTCAGCTTCTCCTGACTCCAGGGCCAGTGCTCTATCCACTGTGCCACCTTGCTTGTGCAGGTTTTCTTAACTTTTTTTGTGTCATGGCAATCTTTTGAAGTCTTTAGACCCTTTTTCGGAATAATGTTTTTAAATATATAAAATAAAATACTTAGAATTATAAAGGAAACCAATTACATTGAAGTAGAGTTATTAAACATTTTTAAACATAAGAGTCCTTGGTCTAGCCAAACAACCCTAGGACAGGAATGGGAATACCTGGGGTTGTAGGATCAGTTCTGTCACTAACTCAGGCTTTGACATGGAACATGTCACATAGTCTATGCCTATTTCCTTATCTAAAATAACAAAAGAATAAAAGCTCTGTTCTCTGGCCTCTTTCTTATATTTCAGAGTTTCTAGGGACTTGAGAATGGAACAAAGCTAACTGGAGCTATAAATTATTTTTATTGTTAATCTAAATCTATCTTATCTGTATATCAATATATCACATATTTCTGCACATCAATAAAAAAATGTAATACCTTGCCAATTTCTGCAAAAAATGCCCTAACAATAATAAAAGAAACGGAATAAGATACATTGCTCAACAAATTGATAAAATCCATCAATTTGCCATTCCGAGTTTCTCTTTGGTGCAGCTAGTCTCTCCAAGGTAATAGCAACTGAGTATTAGCTTCTGAGATAGCTGCCTGTAACTCCTGTCTCTGAGAAATTGGCACTTAAGCCTTTCACTTGGTTAGCCTGTCAGAGATAAACCCACCAAGGCCCAAGTCAGGAACAAACCCGCAATTTAAAGAGCATGGGAGTTGAAATTGTTGTAAAATTGTAAGGTAGCCTAATTATTGTTTTTTGCCATTTTATGTTTCGTATTTCTCACAAATTTGTGATTAATTTATATTCAACATTATAGGGCCTGTTGTCCAAATATATCAATACTTAGGAGTTGTGATTTTTTCAGTGTGGGTAAACCATCTGCTAGTATACCTTATAAACCCTCTTTGCCAGTATAAGGTCATGGAAAATTGCTGTGTGACTGAAAATTTCATTATCTTCAGACAAACCTCATAGTACTCCTTTATCTTAGACATACTGGTCAGTTCTTGGAACACCCACGTAGTCCAACATCCAGAACATTCTCCAATCCTTTCTCACTTGGTTGCATTTACTCTGATGGCATATTCTTAAGAAAACAGGGTCACAGTCATGCCATGATGCAACAGCAGAATAGGACTTACTGAGGCATGGGGGATGATGTCCAAATACAATACATGAACCTATTGTTGGAATATAAATATCAGTCAGTCTAATTCATAAGAGCTCACAATATAGTTAAATTATAATAGTAAGAATATTAAGGGGCAGGTAGGTTTGCGCAGTAGATAGAGCACCGGCCCTGAAGTCAGGAGGACCTGAGTTCAAATCCAGACTCAGACCAAACACTTGACATTTACTAGCTGTATGACCCTGGGCAAGTCACTTAACCCCAATCGCCTTAAATAAATAAATGAATGAATGAGTGAGTGAATGAATAAAAAAGAATATTGGCCTGAGTTCTAGGCCCGTCTTTTTGTAAGTTCTCATAAATAGTTTGACGCATATTGTGTAGCCAATTTGATTTTTTGCTTTTCTAAAATATTTTTAGTTATTTTAGTATAAAATTATTGAAAACCTTTTATACTGATTTTTCCTGTTAGAAAGTATTTCATTTCCCCTCTTTAGGGATATTTTCTGATGTTCATCAAAGTGAATATAATGATCCTAAGTTTTATAGAGGAAAAACAACTAGAACAGAATGCCTTGAAGAGTAGGCCCCGCTTCCATGGAGGTGACAAGCAAAGACAAAGTGGCTACTTGGCATCCATTACATTCTAGGATAGCCTCAATTGTCAAGATTTTTTCCCTACTCTCAAGCCTAAGTCTACCTGTTTAAAACTTCTGTCCATTGCTGCCTTTCTGTCTTTTGGGACCAAGCAAGATACCTGGCCTGCATCTCTCCATTTTTTTCACAAGATTTTCATGAAAAGGCTTTACTGAATGACCTACTCTAATTTCAGGCAGCCTTATCTTGAGCATTCCCATGACCTACCAGTTTAGTAAATCTCCTAGGTTTTTTTTTTATTTCTAAAAAGTGCTAATTTAGAAATACAAATTATAATTATTTCAGTCAAAGAGATTTTAAACACTTTTTTAAACAAAATATTGTCAGTATTTGGGCAAATTGCTTAATGTAAATCTCATCAGTTACATGTGCAGAGATGTTTTTGAAATCTCATTTTCTTTCCCTACCCTGGAATGAAGTTAAATGTGTGCCATCCTTCAGAGACAATCCCCTGCCCTTAGCTTGAAATATCCATATAAGCATTTGGTGATTAAATAGCATTACTGTATCTATACTTAATTACACTAGTAACTCTGAAGTTTCATCAGATTTAACTTAAAGAAATTTCATGTTTTTAATTACGTGGTTATTGCTACATCATCATCATTCAATTTACTCAACTGAATTGTTAACTATATAAAAAGTGATTGTTTCAGTAGCCTCTATAAAGATTCAGATTTATATTGCTATTCTCTCACAGCCATGAGTCTATTTATAGTGTTACAAGTGAGTGAGCTGTTAAAGGAAACAACTCGGAATATGGGCCCTTGCTTATTGCAGTTATGTTTGCTTGAAGATACGCGTTGGTCATGTCCAGAGCTCCCCTAGTGGGGCTGACTCTAATCTAATGTTTGGGGTTTAACTTTTGATTCAACTTGTTTTCATTATTAATAGATATCAATAGATATAGATAAGGCTAGCCAGCCTTACCTTCATAACAGAATTGTGTGTAAGCGATTATTTGTTTAGTGTGCCACTGAGGGAAGATGCCAGATGTAAATACTTCTTTCATTCTTTGAAATAATAATTAATAAATTACAGGTGAAATAGTATTAAAAAAATAAATGACAATGATATTCTGTTCATCTTACTTTGAGAAACTACTTAAATACAAACTTGGTTTTTTTTGGTTATTTTATATTACTCCAGAATTCTTTGTCACAAAGATTAGATAGAATTGTCCTGTATGTTAAAGTAAGTTTCATAATAGGGATAGAATCTGTACCTGTGATTTGGTTTTCATTGGTATTGGGAAGTCCCAGGTAAGGCATCTTCTTCTGTCAGTGAGTGTGGGCTCCTTATAGAGTTTCCTAAGGGACATACTGAGATTCATACAGACATTATGTCTCAGAGACAGGACTTGAACTCGGATCCTTGACTCCCTGTTCATCACAGTATGCTGCCTCATTGCTGAGGAAGGTAAATAACCAATAGATCATTCTCCCAGTTTCAAATGGGTTTAGCCCAGTCTGGTTTTGTCAAGGTTTGTCTGGCCTTCAACTAAAGTTCCCATTCTTAGTTTCTTTGCCTAGATCATAGCATTATCAGGTCTGGACTGGACCGTTTAATTCAGTCCTCACCTTTATAGGAGAAAGAAGTTGAGGCACAGGGCGAAAGGATCATAAAAGAAAAAATAATTTTTATAGTCATGTGCATTGTCTACAGTAGAGGTTCTTAAGAATTCTGTGAACATTAAAATTTTTTTGATAATTATATTTCCACATAATTTTTCCCTTTGTAATACCATGTATCTTATTTTATGCATTGAAAAACAATATTATGAGAAGAGGTCAGCAGTCTTCATCACACTGCTAAAGACATCACAAAAAAAAGGTGACAACCCCAGGTCTGGATCTTGTAACTGGAATAGTTAACATTTTTTCTCCTGAGTTTTATTGGTACCTCTTGTTTCTTAAAACAAACTCATTTCCTGAAATCATCCCTCTTTCCCCCATTGAATCTTTCCTGTTAACAGAGAAAAACAGTCAAAACTGACTCACAAAACATCCATGTCTGAACAGTGTATTCAATATTTTGTGCTCCTAATCTTCTGTCTGCCTGCCTCAAGGAAGGAAACATGTTTCCTCATCTATTTTCTGGGCCCAACATTAGGCATTGCAATTTATGGTCATTCCTGATGTCTACAATTATTGGTAAGTCATGTTACGACTTTGTTATCAAATGACTTGGCAACTTTGGGCAAGTCACTTAGCCTTCTTCTGCCTCAATTTCTTTATGCCATAAATGTAAGTATTGGATTCAGTGATCCATTAGAGTCCCAAGTTCTATAATTTTATGGTCGAGGCAAAAGAAGCTAAGGGTAGGGATTTTATTTTTATGTCACGCAAACCCTAACAAAACCAGATTGGGCTATACCAATTTGAACTCAGGGGAAAGAACCGTTATTTATTTTGCTCAAGAACTCATTGACATTCGCAGTGCAGATGATTCCAGAGTTTGGACCCAGTTATATTCTTTCCTAAGGAATCAGATCTAGCTTCCTTTCTAGACTGAGTGGTTAGTGAAGATTGTAAAGACTGCTTAAGAAATGGAAAAGACAAGAGCAGCAATTTTAAAAGGTAGTGTATTCCATTAAAAATGTCTGATTTTTCTTCCTTTCACCTTTGAGGTGATATAAAAATGAAGAAGATACCACCCCCAAACCCTCAATCATTACCTTTGACTCCTCTCTCACTTCCTCCCTCCCACATCTAATCAGTTGCCAAATGTTGTAGACTCTCCCTCACTGATATTTTGAATTTAGCCCCTCCATTTCATTACCACTTTTACTATTATAGCTCATGTCTTCTTTACCTCTAACTAGGATGATTTCAGTGGATTTCCAGCAATTAGTCACCCAATCTCCAGTCTCTTTCTATTCTAGTCTGTCTTTTACTCTACTGTTGGAAGAATCTTCATAATACAAAGGTGTGATCTCTCCTGCTCATAAATTTTCAGGGCTTCCCCTTCCCTTTGCCTTTGGTTTCTTCAGGGTATGGAACTAGTATTTCTGGGTCAGAGTTTAAGCACAATTTAGCAACTTTTCAGGCATAATCCCAAATTGCTTTCCAAGATGGCTGGACCAATTCATAGCTCCAGCAACAATGCAATAATGTGCCAGTTTTCCCTTAGTTTGGCCAACGTTCCTTTTTTTTGTCCAATTCGCTAATCTGATCAGTGTGAGATGGAACCTTTGCATTTGCTTTAATTTGCAATTCTCTTATTATTAGTGATTTGGATCATTTTTTCATATGGTTAATGGTATAGTTTGAATTTTCTCCTTAGCAAACTTCCTATTCATATCTTTTAATCACTTGTCAGTTGAGAGATCTTTTCCCAATCTCCCTAGCTTCTAAAAAAAAGAGAGAAATGCCTTTCTTCCCTCTTCCTTCCCACTGTACCATATCCTTTTGCACCTGCACTCACATGAAGAATAAATGATATATATGTTTTCTGAGTTCTTACCAGTTACTTCTATCTGAGGAACTTCACCCTTCAGTTCAACTTTTATGAAACCCTTCACAGCCTTCAGTAGTTTCTTTGTTACTTATTATTTTGGTGGCATGCTTATGTATGAGGGTCAATGGTGAGCAGGAGGGCACGTTCCCTTCCATGTCCCATTTTAAGCTTCTTGTGAACAGAAAGCCAGGGTTTCTTTCTTTATAACTTCCCAGTGCCCTATACAGGGCTTTGTGCATAGACAGCACAGTGAAATTTTGACTAGCTAATTAATAGATCTGTTTTTAATTCTTTCATCTAAGCAAAGCCATGTGGTTTGAAGTTGAAGTTCAGTCTGTGAATATTGGATACCATGCAGACAGAGTTGAGTAAACTATGATAATAGGAAATACTGATACTTTAGCTTCCAATAAATAAAATTAAGTAAGTTAATGGAAATGTACAATTCATAGTCAGCATATGCTGTATCATGATGTTAGAGAAAGAGAAAGGTCATGATTATGCAGAGTCTCAGAATTAGAAGGGGACCCCAGAGTTGCCATCTAGTCTATCCCATGCCTGAAAAAGAATCCTCAGTTTAACATTCTTAGCACGGGCTCATCCAGATTTTGCTTGAATATTTCCATGAATGGGGAAGCCAGTACTTCTTGAGACATTTACCCCTTATACTTTTGTATAGCCCTGATTGTTAGGAAGTTTTTTCTGACATCAAACCTAAATTTTCTTTTTTGCAACTGCCATCCTCAGCAGCTAATTTGGCCCTCTGGAGCCAAATAAAACAAGTTTGACCCTCTTCTATCGCAGCTCATGTTCAGAATCTTCTCAACTCCAAGCCAAACATTCCTAGTTCTTTCCATTGATTTCTTATATGGCATGAACTTAAGTACCCTCACCATGCTGGTTTCCCTCTGGATCCACTTCAGCCTATCATTGTCCTTTGGAAAATGCATTTCCTAGAACTGAACGTAGTACTCCAAATGTGTTTTGATTGGCAGAGTACAGAGTGCCTGTCACCTCTTTATATCTGGAAGTATACCTATCAATGCAGCCCAAAGAGTATTACCTCTTGTTTTGAATTATTTTTTCACAGTAAGAATATAGAATCTTCAAATTAGTCCTGTGAATTAGGAGAGGCAGAAATAATAGAGCTATTTTGCATTACATTTCTGAGTTTGAGAGGTTAAGAAATGGGGAACAGATAAACCCTCAAAACCATCATGAAGAGTAAAAATTCAAATATTACTCTTTATTTTTCTATTTGGTAATATGTGCTCTTTCATGATTAATAAGAAAAGCACAAAATAGCCAAGGTTGATTGTTTGAGTCATAAGATTTAAGCTGACTTTCTCTACTGTCATTTTTTAAGTTTTGGAGGTCTCTCTAAATGAAGCTCTCTCACTTTGTCTATGCAAAAATTTTTCTGCTTTGATGATATCCTTCATTGTGCCAGACATCATGTACCTCCTCTATGGAAGAAGCCAAAGCAATTTAATATGCAGGATGAAGTTTCTTTATTTTTATCTGAGTAAGTACAAATATTTGTTTGGGTATTAGAGGTTTTTAAGATAAACAGTTCAAAGACTAATTGAGTACACTATCTTATTACCTTCTTAACTTATATGTCAGTGGTCTGCTAATGCATAGAAATCGCTTTATTTACCAGTATGTTTCTATTTCTAATTAATTATAAGGAAAATGTCAAAAGAGTAACTGAATTTTCCTCATACTTTTTATAAGAAGGTAAGGTGGCACAGTAGGAGTACTGTATTAGTTGTCAGAGGACCTGGATTCAAATTCTGACTATGCTATTTATTACCTATGTGACTTGGGCCTACCTAAATCCTCTCATTCTATTCAAATTAGTTTCCTCATTTGTAAAATGAGATAATGAACTAGATGCCCAACAAGGTAGCTTGCAGTTCAAAATCAATGATCCTTAAGTTATACCACTTCAGTTGTCATATCTGAACCTTGAATTTTTGCTCCTTAATCATTTTGTTCATACTAAATTTGGGGCATATGTATACCTCTTATAGGAAAATGAAAGCAGTAATGTTTTTGACTGTTTGGTAATTTTGCTCACTAATTATCCTGCTAATGATTATATCATATAGAACAATAACCCAGGACAAGGTGTTTTGATCATCAGAAAGAAATGAGGTGGAGAGTGATTATTTTTCTATAATTGTTATTGCAAGAATAGAAATAGCTTTCTTACTTACTTTGGTCATTATCCTTGGGTGTAAATGTAAGTAACCTGATAAAAACAAAACAGTATTTGCTTTTTCCACTTCTTCCTGAAAAGACAATAAAAGTAATGTTCCCATTGGACCCATTTGCTAGCTATACTTTTTTCCTTAGGAACCAGTGGTTTTAATCAAATGATCACGGTGGTCATGGAAGATGCTAGTGGTGAAAGATGAGCATCATTTCTGTTTCTTGAAATGAAACTTAAAATTTAGAAGCTCTTTCCTTTTCAAGGCAATATTTAGGTTTGTGGCTCATGTCCATCAGCTAGGCTGATCTGCTTTTGTCAGACATTTCCCCCTTCTCTCCCCCCCACCCCCCAAAGAAAGAGAGAAGGTTAATATATAGCATGGTTACCAAAGTGCTTATTTGAGGTTTCCATTCCATCTGTCAAAGCTTCATTCTGGGATTAAGTCTTTGGCACAAGTGGATGTTGTGCATTCTCCTTCCAGCAACAAAGTATGTGTGCTGAGAACAAAACCACCCAAGACTGAAAGGAGCAAAAAAGCCAGGCAGATTGTGGGGGAAGAAGGGCCCAACATTTTGTTTGTTGATTTTGTTTTAATGGTAATGTTCCTTTTCCTTTAATATTATAGACTACATTGATTGTCCCTTTTTTCATGATGTTTGACATTTAAGGATAGCAGGCTTGAGCAAACTAGATCATAGTGAATACGATAAGTTTGAAATGTCTCTGTTCCCTATTTGGGTTGCACACAGCAGAACAGCTGTAATTAATAGCTAAGAATATGAATATTCCATATACTACAAAATTTAGCTATATATAATTAGGCATGAATGAGAAAACTCTCCTCTTGAACAAATAATGCCAATTATTTCCATAAATTTGCACCCCTAAATATGATTTCAGATCACTAGTAAACGTAGGTAAATGGATCCTTTTCAGATTAGAACAGATCTGTTTTTGTTTATTTTTCAGGATACTATTTCCCTGGTGGGGAAAATAGTCCTTCATTCTGTACTTTACAACTCTGTACTAACCTCTAGCTGGGATAAAACTGAAACAGGCCAAAAGATTTTAGCGCTCTTTTTTGACACAAAATTGTTTGAATTTTGCTTCTATATATGTGTGTTGGTGAGGGGGGAACAATATAATTTCTGATTGAACACCCTCAATGTGAATTGGAAATAAGGGAAACTGAATGGAAGAAAATTATGTTAGATATGGCTTTGTGTGTGTGTTTGAACACAGTACAGTCTTTTAAATATAAAGCAGGCAAGAAAAGTATGTTTCAACAGTATTTTGATACTAAAATCACTTGTCTCAGATTTTGCAAATATTCAAATGGAATGCTTATTTTACCAGAGAAATAATAATACTTCCATTTATTCTGGTGTTATTTTTAAAGATGGCCATCTGTGATAAATTTATAGGCATCGTAATGATTCTGACACACGTCTGATTTTTCATTTACAACCACAATTAATTTTATTACTCAAATTGCATTATGGCTCTAGTAGTACTTTTTGTGAACTACTGAAATATTCATATTTTTCCATCTACTGAACTTTTATTCATTTTTTAATATTCTCTTCTACTTCTTTGATCTTTATATTAGCCAAAGGTCTTCAAAGTAGGTCTTAGTAAAATGGCCTTGTAGGTGTGCCCCCCCCCAAGGAAAATTTCTAGGTTGTGCTAGAATAATGATGATAATAACTTGCATTTGTATAGACCTTATTTAAAAAAAAGAAAAAGCTTGCACATGCACAAGAGGACAAGGGCCAATTTGTTTCATTGCCCTTTCATGTGTAATCATCTTAGCTCCTGGCTATTTCCTCTAGGTAGAATTTAACTAGGTGCTGTGCTGTGGGGAAATAAGCATTCTTTGTATCTTCGATTCAGGCAAATCAACAAAAGTTCATTCCTAAAACGGTGTTTGAAATGGTCTCTTATTTAGGGTCAAGAAGGTATTATGATTTAAGTACAAATAGATCTATCTTCAGGATGCATTACAGAACTCTTTAGGGGGAAAAACAACAACCACTAATGAATAGCTAATTCAGTCCGAGTTTAAAACAAAGATGCATTTCTGTAAGATTAAGGACGTGCATCCCATCTCCTTGACAACATCTCTAATTACCTCAGCTTCAGCAGATCAATATTTGATCTTTTTCCCACCATGCAAACATGTCACTTTAACTCTGTCCCTTTTCTCTTGCTTTTGGATAATTTGCAGCCAAGTGAGAATGGTCCATTCTGTTTGTTCTCCCTGGCTAGAGGCCAAGGGTTCTCTCACTAGTATAATGCAGTTCATTGATGTGAATTTGTTGATCTCCTGGGTAGTTTTTCACAAATTTAAGGCAATTAAAAGCTTTTATTCAGCATTGCACTTGATGTTATTAGTGGTCTTTCAGTAATTTTGCTTTTAAAAATTACTTCATCACTTTATGATCAATTTTCCCCCTGGCTGTAAAATTTTAGAAGAAAGAATTGAAGCAACTATTTCGTTTAGTAGTTTTATAAAAGATCTAACAACTTATAAACTTGTAATTTAATAACTGTTAATATTTTAATTAGTGTAATTATTTTAAAAAGACTAATGAAATTTTTGGTTATGTTTTATAAGAGCTGGGATGTTTTAAGCCTCTGGACATACACGATAGAAATTGTAATGAATCCTAAGAACAATGATGAGAATATTATATAAAAGGGATTTAGTAATTGCCCCCAAATCTTAACAGAGCACACATTAAAACATTTTGTTCTGTGATAAAGTGCTTCCTTTCCAGCTTATTGGAGAGTCCAGGCTGTGAGTAATTTGCCTTGCACCCATATTGAAAATTTCTCTCAGGAAACTACTTAACATGAGATCATAGACATCCTGGGTTCCCTCATTATTCTAATGATTGAAAGATTTCTTTAAGACAGTGGTAATTTTAAATAAACTCTTGGGAGTTTCCACATTGCTGTAGCATTGCTTGTACCTAAAAACTGCTTAGACCAATGGGATACAATGTGACAAAGGAAATCTGAATAATCAAGAGATTTCTGACCCTTAGAGCAAGTCCTTCTTATTTTAAGTAATATTTAAGGCATTCTGTCGTTTACAAACATGAATAAAGACCTTGCCCTGAGGGAGCTTACAGTCAAATTAATATGAGAGGTGACCTATACATAATGGAGCAAAAAGTAGAATGAAGACCAGAATGCAAAAATACTGTTAGAATTCAGAGTAGAGTTTATTTCCTTTTTTCAGCTGGGAGGGAAAGAGGGGAAGGATTGGGTTTTACTCTGAGGAGGTGGCATTTCATCTGGGCCTTGAAAAATGAGGAAAAGAAATTAGCTAGGTGGAGCTGAGGGAATGGATTTCCCTCAGGCTCCATTGTGGAGGACCTTGAATGTCAGTAGGCCATGTGAAAGATTCATTGAATCACAGCCTTCCCCCACCACTAAACCAGCCTTTGGCCAAACTATTTCTGAGGATGACACTCTCATCTTCCCAGTAACTGAGGACCCAAATGTGTGATTCTTCCCTTTTTCCCTCTGGTCCTTTAGCTACCAAATCTAGTCAATTCCACCTCCACAAAATGTCTCACATCTCTCCCCTTCTAAATAGTCACATTATCACAGCTCTAACTCAGGCCATTAGCACTTCTTGCTTAGACTCTTTAATAACCTCTTAAGTGGTTTGGATGCCTCCATCTGTTCTGTCTTCCAAAAACGCTTCCAGTACCTATCAAAGCAGTCTTCTTAATGTATTGGACTGAACATGTTACTTCTTTAACAACAAAAAACACTGGTGGTGCCCACAGCTTAGATGATAAAATGCAAGTTCTTTAGTCTGGTATTTAAAGCTTTCCATAGCCTGAATCCAGCTTGCTGTCCAAGGTTTATTTCACAGAACTCACCATCATTCTCTTAGCATTCTAGCCAAACTGCATTACTGAATGTTCCCTCTACTGTACCTGATACCTCCCCCGTCCAGTGCCAACCTGCACTACAAGAAGAGGAACTTTCTTCATCCTTCATTTCCCTATGCCAGTGAAATCCCAGGGCTAGTCCCTTTCTTTACCCCTTAGATGAGGATCTGATTGATCCTTATAACAGTCGTGTGAAATTATCCTTATTTTTCAAATGAGGAAACTGAGGCTCAAAGAGGTTAATGTTGCCTAAAGTTATAGAATTATTATCTGAAGCAAGATTAGAACCTGGGACTTTCTGACATGTCAGTCTAGTACTCTCTGATTCTACTATAAATAATATGCCCTCCCATTTTGTCTCAGGCAGTAGCTTATAAGTTTCTTTAGTGAAACTGTGGTGACATCTTTATCTTTCTATTCATAGCACCTTGCACACAATAGCCACTTCGTAGACGTTTGTTTACCTTGCTTTTGAAAATATGGTCCGTTCTTAATTAAATGACTATATTAGAAAAATATGTGAGTCTTTCTTAATGAAGACTAATAATTGGGCACGATTTTAAATCAGATTTTACTGTTGATGAATTTTATTATATAATGATTAGTTCCACAAAATAAAATTATAGTCTAATATAATATCTTTCTACAAAAAAATTTGATTGCCTATTTATTTTGAGGAAAGAATTTGACCAAAGCCTTTAGCACAATTGATCAGTCATGACAAATTACCTTAAAGATATAGTGAATTCTTTTCTGAGGAAACATATGAAATTTCAAATATATCTGTCCCATTTTCTGAGGTCCTATGCCATTTTGTACTTCATTTTGAATAAACAAGAAGGTACTGGTTGCTGAAGTAGAAACGAGGAGACTTTTGTCAAGAAGTGACTGTTCCATCTTAGAATTTGTGATGAAGTAGAAATACAAGCTAGGTCTCGTCTGCCATCTACCTTAGATGATGGGAGAACAGATGTTAAAAACCTTTCAGTCACTTTGTTAGAGGTGCTTAACCTTTCTTCATGGAAACCTTTGCCACACTGGTGAAGCCACTTATCCCTTCTCAGAGTAATATTGTTAAGTGCATAGCATAAAATGCTTAGAATTACAAAGGAAGCTAAGTGTACAGAAATCATTATCTATCTGTATTTTAAATTTTCACTACCCTTTGAAATCTGCCCATGGACCCCAGTTTGAGGACCCCTGCTTTATGCAAATGGGATCACCCAATGAATTCAATTCAATTAGGATTTTTTTGAAGAGGTCTATATGCTAGATGTTGTGCCTGGTGATAGAAACACAAAGGCAAAAGAAGAAAAAAGAAAAAGCCCCTGCCTTAAGGAGTTTACCTTCAGTGGCACAAACAGCCTTAGCACTGAGAAGTAAATTAAAATATACAAAATAACATTTTTGATAAATATTTTGAGGAAGAATGCAATCAGCTGAGGATATCGGGAAAGGCCTTTTGTAATGGCTGAGGAGATGGAAGGACTATAAGAAGGGGGAGAGAGGAGAGAGCATGTTCCAGGCTTGAGACAAAGCCTGTGCTAATGCATACAGGTGGGAGATGGAATATCTCCTATGGGCAGCATTGAACGCAGCAGTGAGGGGGGCAAGAACAAGCATTTATAGAGCACCTACTATGTGCCAGGCACTGTACTCAGCACTTTACAAATGTCATCTCGTTTGATCCTCACAACAACCCTGGGAGATGCTATTATTATCCCCATTTTGCACATGAGGAAACTGAAGCAAGCAGGTTAAATGACTTGCCCAGGGTCACACTGCTGGTGAGTGTCTGAAGCTTAGCACAATACCTAGCACCTAGTAAGGACTTTATAGATGCTTTTTTCCCCCTTCCCTTCCTCTCTCAACTGCATGTGTATATCTTGTCTCTTCTGCTAGAATGAAAGTTTCTTAGTAAGAACTGTTTTTGCTTTTGTCTTTCTGTCTCCAATGCTCATCACAGAGGCTGCAGAGCCTGACACCCAGGGAGCTGTTTAATAAATACTTGTTGGTTGATTCGTTGATAGTATTACAGGAACATCGATTTAGATCTGGGCCTCTCATTTTTCAGATAAACATTCCAAGGCCCAGACAGGGAACGGGACCTACCCACCATTGCACAGGGTCACCAGTCTAGGGGAGACAAACTATCTACATTTTTTTCTGATCAGACCTGGTTTTTCCCTGCCTAAATTGCCACATCATCTTAAAAGTGCTTTGGACTTCTAGGTAATTAGTCAGGAGGTCAGATAAGTAGATAATGAGTGCCTTTGATTGTTTTTTCTATCCCATTGTCTCATTTCCATGCCTCATCTCATCTCCGAGTGGGAAGCACCATGGCAATGATAGACAGCTAGATAGCAATCAGAAGATCTAGGTTCTTCATCCCAACTCAGGCACTTCACAATTGTGGGAGGGTAGGTCACAGCTCCTCTCATATCTTCAGTCTCTTCATTTGTAAATTGGTAATAACAACAACAACAACAACAACAACACAGATTCTGTCTCCTAGAGTTGTTGGGAGGAAAGTTCTTTATTTGGTTTATTTTTTTGTGAGGTGATTGGGGTTAAGTGACTTGCTTAGGATCGCAAAGCTAGTAAGTGTCACGTATCTGAGGCCGGATTTGAACTGAAGTCCTCCTGACTCCCATGCCAGTGCTCTGAGGAAAGTACTTTATGAATCTTAAAGCACTTTATACCTTTTGAGCTATTATTATACTAACTGTTAGACTCTGTCCTTTTTGTATTAATTTTAAGTTTAGAAGAATCCTGCTGGAATTCTCCCCTTTACTGCGTTCATCCCTCAACACACAAATATATGATGAAAGGACCATCTGTTGAATTCTGTTTGAGTGTCCTTCTCCCAGGCTTCTCAAAGACCACAGCTCTTCTTATTATGATGCCTAGGGTACCAGAGGGCCCCCTCTCTATGCCATGGAAATACGGATCTTGTCAAGGAAAAACAAAAACTCAAAACATAAATAGGTTTATTTTTCCTTTATTTCTGTAATTAGTTTTATCTAATATTCTTCTATCTTTGATAGTCTACAGAATTATTAGAGATACTCTGCCATTTGTTCTCATGCTGGCTCTTCCAAAGAAGCAGAATTTTTAGATGTTCTAAATTAATACATTTTGTTTGGATACAAGGTACTTCCAAATACCCCAGTGCTTCTCCAGTACGCCAAGAGTACATTAGCAGAAAACAGTTAAGCAAAACCACCTAATAGAATGATTGCCTGTGAGCATTCAGTAAATGCTTATTGATTGATTGATTGTGACTGATAATGATTCACATCCCTCTTCCAGAAGTGCTGGACTATCACAATTGTATGAGTGTAATTGGGCTTTCTGCATTCATCTTTCCTTTCCCTAATCCATCCTTTACATGGCTGCCAAATGAGCACTTCAGAAGGCTGGGCTGGCCACCTCATTCTCTTACTCAAGAAGCTTCAGTGACTCCCTGTTGTTTTTAAGATAAAATTCCAGCCTTTCATTTGGCATTTAGAATCCTTTGGGGGTGGGGGGAGCACTTGGGCTCTGGTTTCTATTTCCAGGTTGCTCGCATGTAATTCCTTGTCACTCACTCTGACACTGTAGCCACACTTTCCTAATCTCTGCCCTATCTCCTCTCTCTTTGCCTTTGTATACCCTGTCTACCAGGTCTGGAATACTCTCCCTCTACTCCTTCACTTCTAGGAACCTTTAATATTGATCCTTCAGTGCTCAGCTTGAGAGCCACTTACTTCAAGAAACCTTTCTGGGTTCTCTCCATTGTTAATGACCTTCCACTGAAAACCCTGGGTTATTTTGTATGCATCCTTTGGAAGGTTGATGTAATGTCCTGAATGCCGCCCTTTGAGCAGTAGGACCTGAGTTCAAGTGCCACCTCTTGCCCATACTAGCCATGTGACCCTGAGTAAGTTGTTTCACTAAACCTTGCAGAACAGTTGCTGATGTGCATTTGGAGAGACTTTCCTCATCCAGGAGATCATTATACTGATAATGTCACAGGTCTGGATTCTTTTTGATAGTTAATATAAATGTATCTGTGAATAGGTTGTGTTTCCCCAGGAGATGGCAAGTAAGCTACTTGAGGGCAGGGACTATCTCTGTTCTCTAACCCCTCTTAATTCTTGTGCCTTCCCTCTATTAATTATTTCCTATATATCCAGTAAATAGCTTGCTTTGTATGTATTTATCTGTATGTCATTGCCCCCATTGGATTGTAAATTCCTTGAGAGCTGGGACTATCTTGGCTCTTTTTGTATCCTCAGCACTTAGCATAGTGCCTAGAACATAGTAGGAACTTGGTAAATGTTTGTGGATTGACAGCATTTTTTAAAAATTGAGAACTGGTGAAACCTAAAAGTGGGAGTCCCCGTAGATATTAATGCCAAATCAGTATTTTTTTTTAAATAGGGTAAGAAATGGAGTGGTTCATATTCTAGAGCAGGTTTTCTAACCTTTCTGAACTGCATTCTTTGCATAGCTGGTCAGAGGCAAAGAGCAAGGTTACCCTTCTTGCTTTTACTTCTTCATGTAGAGTTCAGGCTGCCTACAAACATCATCCTCTGCAAAAATATTCCCAAATAGGATATATAATCGACAAGACTCTCTGTCCTCTAAAATTCTCATTGCAGAATGTCACATGATGCAAATATCCCAGTGATGTGACACTTTCACTCCTTGCATACAAACAGTGTCAGAAAACATTTAAAGTAAAACTGTAATGATTAGTCCCAGTGGCCTCCATTTTACTGAGACTTCCTTTGTCAGAAATTATGTCATCACAATGGACTTCTAACCAGGAAGTTCTGTCTAGCATATGAATGAAAGAAGAGGACTGAGTTTGGAATGAAAGGCACCATTGTGTTGTTGAAATGCTGCGGATGGGGGGATGCCAATTTTCTGTCTTAAAACTTACAGGGCATCTTCTGTGTGTAAAGCAAGGAATAATTGCTTAGAGTGAACCAGAAACTTGAGAAAATAGCAATGGAAAATGACACTTCCCTTTAATATTGCTATTCAAGCCCTAGCTTCCTTTGGTTCCACTGCTAGGCAGTATTTCTTTGTCTCAGAAGATGTAGCCGCTAACCGAGGGGATAACTTCCCGTTATGCATCTCACATTTGTCGACTTATCTACATATTGAGTCTTTTCCTAGATGATCTTACCTTTCTACCCTTTGTGGCTTATAAAACAGAACATTCGTGGGAATGTCAGAGCACGACATTTCTGTTCTTCATTTTGCCAAAACATTCTTTTAGGAAGGCCAGATTTGAGGCTGTAGATACTGTGATTTTGATTAAGTTGAAATAGATTTTTTAGTTGAATAAAAGAGGAAGTATAGCCTCGTGCTACTGGAATTGGAGTCATGAGATGCGGGAGGTAGCATGGCGCAGTAGAAAGTGTGCTGGATTTAAAGCCAGAATTCTGGGTTCAGATCCCAGCACTGCCATTTAACTAGTTGTGTGTGCTTGGTCAAGTCCATTCACCTAGCTTGCCTTCAGTTTTCCCTTCAGTAAAAGGGGGGAGTTGAACCAGATGATCTCTAAGGAGCCTTCCAATTCCTTCTCATTTTGTGACACTCTTTCCTTCCTCTGCAATTTATGTTTTCTGTTTATTCATGGTACCATACGTATTGTGTTTATAGGTTTGTGGGTTTTTTTTTTTTTTGCAAGTAATAGATATTCAATACATGTGTCTTCATGAGAAGTTTGTGTATTTTTAGGGCCACCACTTTAGATACCATTCTCTTCCCTTTTAGAGCTGAAAATACATGATGTATTCAGTAAGCATATATCATAACAAATTATCTCACTCATATCTACCATTCTTATTGAAAAAGTTAGTAAAAATATTTTGCCAGGTATCCTTCATGTTGCTAGAAACCTTAATTTCCTGACATCGTAAATTATCTCCATATCAGATCTAAGATTGTGTGTATAAAAATTACATCATTTTCATGCACCTTATTATAGTTTGTTAATTAAGAGTAAATGGGAATTTAAAGTGGAAAATGAAATTAGCCTGTTGCCTGAAATACCTTGACATAGTTTTTATTACAGGTTGCATATGGTATCCGTTAGAAATTTGAGCCTATGTTGGTTGTTGAATTATTGTGTGGATTAACTGCAGCATTTGAAAGTTCTCAACTTTAAAAGCATGTGTCTGTTTTAAATCTTACATAAATTCCTTACAGTTTTTTAGAAGAGTCTGTAACCTTAATCCGGACTTGTTTTTTTTTTTTTTTTTTTTTTTTTCTTCTCATTTTTCTTTCTTCCTTTCTTTTTAACACTAGAACTCCAAACTAGCAGCAGGAATAAATCTAAAGCATTGCTTTGAATACCTTCATAATATCATTAAAAGATTTTCTTAACTGGGTAAATATTCTATCTTTAATTTTCCAACCATGTTACAGGACAGTATTAGGGGGGAAAATTTGATCACTTGAAAGAACACATGAAAAATTCTACAGGGAATTAAATGGTAAAACTGTTATCCCAGTGTTCCCAGGAAAAATAAAAAATGTTGTAAAATGCATGGTTCTTAAAAGTACATTTTAAGTTTTGTTTTAAGAGCTTTCTAAAACTCTATGGATTTATCCCAGTAAGAAAAATTATAGACTGTGTGTTCTCTCCTAGGACCACTAAAGTTTCCAAGAGGAAGTTCAATCTGTAATATATCTTTCATATGTTATTTTAATAAAAAACCAACTAGTTTTGGTGTTTCACTAACTAGAGCCTTATTGTTTGGTTACATTTCTTTACATCACCAACTTCAAATTTGACAAATGGAAGGCTGCTACTTCCAGGTAAGGCCTATTAGAATTGCTGTAAGAAAAGTCACCAAAATTTTATTTTTTTCTCCAAAAATCAATGCTACCAGTCAGGGAATTATTTAAAGCAAAAAAAACCCAGAAAATTATTAATATATGTATAAGACCCAAATCAGGCATATGAAAAATATTGTAAGAAAAAAAATCTCTAAAAGTGATTTTTTTGAAACATGAAAGCAATGTTATTGTGTATTACATTTAAGACACAGGTATATATTCCTATTAATGACTTACAGATCTTCCAAATGATTCTTATTCAAAGTAAAGAAATCCTACATATAATCATTGACTGACATGATTGAGGTGCAAATGATATTAAAAGGGAGAGGGCAAAAGAAATTCTTCCTCCGATCCCAGTTTTTTTCTTGACAGTCTTGATTTAAAGAAGAATTTAATGTTGTTTTTTTTAGGCAGATAGCATATCTTCTCTTTGATACTTGGTTAGATCTGTTATTGCATTGATGTAGGGAATCTCTCCGATGGTATAGATTGCAGCCATCCACTACCCATCCTGTGCTACTCTCATCCATGTTAGCCCATAGATTCTCCACGTGGTGTCTACCCAGCTTGCTAGATGCCTTCCTTTGGAACCCCTAATGTTGTGTGGATACCAGTGGAACATGCTGGCTATCCATCAGCTGTCCTTTGCTTTCACTACACGACTGGCCAACCTTCTTTTTCAGCCATAGATTTTTCTAATGGCATCCTTTACAATGCTTCTTGTGCACAGTTCTTCACTGGTAATAGGTTGCTCTCTGTTCATGCCCACCACAGGTCTTTTTGTTGCTCTTTGGATGATACAACTTTAATTCTTCAGGGCCTTTGGTATTCCATTACTTGCAACTATATAGCATTTCTGGAAGATTATTCATGGGCCTTTGTTTCTGGAGGTAAACTGAAGGTCTTTAAAAACACATCAGAGCTTCATCCACCTCATTCTCTTTTTCCTCTTATTTAATTCTGGACCCACTTCATTGTCAGTCTCTAGTATCTATTCAAGATATATGGACCCAATGGACTAGCTATTTGGATTATTGTTCCAATTGTATTTCAAAGTCTGGACAACAAACAGACATTCTTCATCCCCTTATTTTTTCCTTTATGGATAGTTGGGCCAAATTCTTTTTAGTGTTTATGGAGTTCATTGATAAAGCCTTGTTGTTTTCTCGGGCTGGATGTAATCAGGACAATATCATACACAAATGAGAGCATCTAGAGGATGTCACAACCTACGGAGAATCCCTCTTCAATTTAGACTCTGCACCAGATAGTGCCTGTGACAATGGGTATAAACACTTTTGGCAAACCTTTCTCCCAGTTTTATGCCTTGCTTGATGTTAACAATCAGGGGCTCACTGAACAGAGTTATCTCTGTTATTAAATTTTAAGGGATCTTGCATGAATTTGATAGATGCATGTTGGAGGAGAGCCTTTAAGCTTAGTAACCTTTTACTTCACCCAATCAACTGCTATTTTATAACCTAGAAACAATAAGCACAATGGATTAATATTCTCTGTACTTTTCAGTCCGTTGCACCATAGTAAAAATGTAGTCTGTTGTAACATATTGTTTATGAAAGCTTTCCTGTTTCCTTGTCATACTTTCATGAAGGATACTCTTAATATACATGCATATTATTCTCATGGAGATTTTGTGGAAATGTCAAAAAAAAAGACATATGACTTGATAGTTACTGATATTTTGTCATTTCCTTTGGGGGGAGTGGTAAATATTAAGATCTGGCCTTTTTTCCCAACATCTACCCCTGAATACCGTCAAAATTATGTTACCTATAACATGGACCTCCTGAGTGTATACTTGGCTTATTCCAGCTTCTTTTCTTGTCTGAATTTTGTATGCTGCAAGTTCAACTTTCTCATATAGTTATCAGAGACTATGATGCTGGAGTCCAAATATGCTATCTCTATCATCATTGATGGAGAAAGTGGCTTCTTAGAAAAATGTCAGAAGATCTGTTTCATTTATTTCTAATTGTTGTCAAGTCCACACATATTTATTAAATGTCTGCTCTGTGCTAGACATGGTAGCAAGCACTTGTCCTCCCTCTAGTCATAAGAGTAATAAATGCCCTCATGATGTTTTCTCCTTCAGTGCTTCTCCTTTTTTTTTAGACAGTATTGCTCATAATCTTCCTCTATTTTCCTCAAGATTTTTTAAATGAGCTCATTTTCTAAACAAATACAGCCATCTTTTTTTTTGTTTTTTTTTGTTTTTGTCAACTTAGGTGATTCTTAGATTCTTTGATACTTTGTTGTAGCATTTTATTTACAGCAGTTATACTTCCTGAGGAAAGAGTGATCATCTGTATCAATGTTTGTTGTTTTATTCATTTTACATTTTCTTATGGCAGCTGCTAATTTGAATAGGTCAAGTTATAGTTACTTTAATGGTGCTTCAATATCTTTTTCTTATTTTTATTTTTTATTCTGATTCTATGTTGATTTTCCATCTTTATTCTAAAAAGACATTTGTCTGACTACATAGTAAGCAGATTTGGAAATAATTCCCGCATTAATGAGCAGTTTCCTCTCCGTTAAAATATAGTCAGTCTCATTTTTTGCTATGCTGTTTGATACTCACCATGTTCACTATCTTCTCTCTTCACCAGGAACATTAAATACATATATATATTTATACCCACTTATATGTGCACAGACTTAACTTGAGACTTATATATTGAATATAAGACTGTGGCTTCTTGTTTTTTGACTTCTGAATCATGTTTGCCAACATTTTTTGCCATCTTTCTCTATGCCCACCTTTGCATTATGGGCAGTTATATCATTTATTAAATTATATGTTAATTTACTTAAGGTGATTTTATCTGGTTCTTCATTGAATTACTGTACCTTTTCATCTTCTGCCATAGATGTTGACACAGAACCTACAATTATCGTCATGGTGGTCTTTTGCCGATGCTTATCGTGAGCACTGTAGTGTGGTATGGCCAAATTTTTATACCATGAAATGATTGTTCTTGTTGTCTTTGTATACGTAATAAAAACCAACATTGTCAACTCTTTTACATATCCAAGAAAACGTTGTAAACCATCTTTCCATTGTGTTGCAATTTCCTGTAGTCTGTTGGCTGTTTTTGATAGTGAGATCAACAAGTTTGCTTGAATTACTTCTTCTTAATATACAATTATCTTGCGTTTTGAGAACCAACAGCAAGTTAATTTTTACATATGGTCTAAAAAGTTTTGTTCTTAGTCTTTGTTCCCCTTTCCCCCTTTTTACTGTCCTTGTAGAAGCAGAAGGAGACCACCTAGTTCTGAATACTCTGTATTTTTATTTATTTCGTGGACTGCCACAGCCCAAAAATTCAAAACCAAATGACCAAGCTAATAGTGATGAGCTGTAACATATTTAGTCAAGCTGTCCTTGGAAAACAAAACTAGTTCATTTGTAGGATGGAATTTGAAATCTTTCCAGCCTGGTGGCCTAGCTTGTTCTCAACCAGCTCTGTCCTCAAGAATTTCAAAAACCCAGGCTACCTTCAAGCCCGAAGAGGTGTCAGAGTGGCACTTTGTGGGGGAAAAATATCCTTTTAACCCAGTTAAATGAAACTTTTCCAAAAGAAAAAAATCACAGATTCATAAAATTTTTTTCAATGAAAAAGACTTTAGAGTCCAGTCTTCTCATTTTACAGGTATGGCAATTCAGACCCTAAGAGGTTAAGTAGTTCACCCAAGATTGCACAGCTGGTGTTACTGTCAGAGCCAGAATCCAAACCTAGCTCTCATACCTTTGAGTTTATTTTTCTTCCCACATTTCCATGCTGGATTGAGGGACTTGGAGAGAGGAAGACAATAGTATTAGTGAAATTGGATGGGGCTAATGGAAAATTTGGTGGGCTTACCTATTAGTATTTATGAATATTATTTTAAAGTTGTATGTTACACATTACATTCCTCCTACATTCATTGTCCATTAAATAGTAATACTGGGTGGAATTATTACAATCATAATGAAGATGTTTGAATTTTAAAGTATTATTCTAAAGCATGAGTTTTAGCCACTTGGATCAAAATTTAGTGGCAAAATCATTTAATCATTTTCTAGTAAAACTAGAGATGGAACAGATCCTGTTTAAAAAAAAATGATCAGTGTTATAAAACAGGCACTTGTTTGTATTTTCACTATTAATGTCCGCATGGGTCTGGTTCTTGCTTAGGAAACCATAATAAACAGCTGGAACCTGTATTCTCTGTTTCCCTGGTGACTTGAAGAAATATTTTTTCAACTTGGGATTATTTCTATAACTAGAAAAAGTAGGGGTACAAATAGTACAAAAGTAATTTATAACCTTGGCTTTGAAAGCATGGTTATACTCACATACAAATGTGAATGTGTCTGGAATCATCCACATTTTCAAAAAATAATGAAGTAAAACCGTTAAAGTGCTGGGTGATACAGAACTTTGTAGAAGATTCAAATCTGTGTGATGAATACAGAGAAGCATGGAAAGAGCTATTTGAATGGATGCAGAGTGAAGTCAGCAGAGCCAAGAAAACAATATGCACAGCAATGTAACCACAGCAATGTAAATGGAAAGAACTGTGTGTATACACACACACACACACACACACACACACAAACTAAATGTAACAGTATTATAGAAATCAAGCAGGACTGAAATAAAGATATATGAAAAAATACCCCCAACTCACCCTTTGTGGAGGTAGGAGCTTTATAGGTGTTACACGTTGCATATGTTTTTACCCTTTTTTCAGTGTATCAGTCAGTTGTACTGACTTTTTTTTCTTCTTTAAAAAATACTGGTTTTGTTTTGTTTTTTTTTTATGAGATGGCCCTTTGGGAGGGCCAGGGGAAGGATACTGGGACTAACTATAATGGTATAAGAAAGAGAAGACATCGAGGCAGCTAGGTGGCGCAGTAGATAGAGCACCGGCCCTGAAGTCAGGAGGACCTGAGTTCAAATTTGGCCTCAGACCAAACACTTGACACGTACTAGCTGTGTGACCCTGGGCAAGTCACTTAACCCCAATTGCCTAAGAAAAAGAAGAAGAAAGAAAAAGAAAAAAAAAAGACATCAAAAAAATATTTTAAAAAAGTTTCAGATATCTAGAAAAATTTACTATATAGTTTTTCCATCCATCTTTCTTCCTGTTTCCCCTTTTCCTACTATAGTTAAATATTGTCATCACTATCATCATCACTCATACTTTAGGGATTGGAAAACTTTTTCCATACATAATCTTACTTGATTTTTAAAGCTGCTGTGAAGTAGATGCTCTTATTTTCCCCATTTTACCTATGAGGAAACAAAGACTTTGAGTAGTTAAGTGACTATACCTTAGGGTCATTCAGCTAGTAAGGATTTGAGGTGAGATTCAAAACCAAGTCTTCCTGTCTCCAAGCCCAGCACCATCCACAACAACCCTTCTTAGACTTATTTCATTTTTCTCTCAGAGAAATAGAAACTTCTATTCCATTCTGATATATGAAAGAATTATGTATATGTTGAGGAAGAGAGGGAGAGTAATAATTTATTTTTAATTATAGTATTTTGAGAAAGGTAAGCATTTTCTTTTTCAGTTTTAAGCTGTTCTTGGACAAATCTTGCCATCAGGAGTATAAAGATTTCGGTCTATGTTTCTAACACCCAAAACTTAGAACAAAATGATTAGAAATTTAAGGAGATAATAGGAACAAAAGTGTCTGTGTGTGAAGGGGTCAAGGAATAAGTAAAATATATTTACTAAATTAATTTCTGTTAAGGTTGTAACTTGGGTAAAGTAAGAATCTGGTTATTGGAAGCACTTGGCAAAGTCAACAGTGGGAACATTTTTTTGGTCTTGGCCTCTCATTGAATTTCTAGAGACCTGGTTTATTGGCCATTCCTCAAAACTTCCGGTAGAGTTGGTGCAGGAAGTTAGGCTGGGTTTGCTATTAAAGAACTGGGACTTTAAAACCAAAATGGGAAGTAACCCTGGAAGTCCACTACAAAGCTTGGACCTGGTGCCCTCCGTCCATTTCCCAACCACTTCCTGGTTTTTATTTTTTATTCTTGGGTGTGGATGTGTATTGAAGTGAATATTTTTCTATGTAGGATCCTTAAGTAGGTCATTCCAAAGTTTATTTGGTAAATGCACCCTGGTGCGAATCCTGTCCAATACTACAGGAATGTGGATCCCAGATGGAATGGAATAGGTTGCCCTGAGGAGTTGGTTTGCTCCCCTTCATTGGCACTATGAGGGTAGAGCCAAGATGATCGCTTGCTTCCAGTGTTATAGTGAAGAATTTCTTTGGGGAATTGGTTAGACTGAGTGGTTTCTGAGGTCCCTTCTGAATCTTAATTTTTTGATTACGTGTGAAGCCATGAAGAAATCAACATAAGAATGTAGGTGTAAAAAATGGAAATTCTTGGAGTGTTTATAATTTTTATAAGATTATGGAGGCAGAAGGAAGTGAATCCGGTTTGAGATCTGGCAAGATCCTCACCAGTTATTCTTTTGCTGCCATGACCACTGAGAAGAAGAACCAGCTTCATCACCATCTTTAGAGGATAGCAAGCAAGCCTGAGGAGTGAGGCCATGACGTCCAGGAGCCCACCATGCCTTGCCCAGACCTGAAGTGCTGTTCCATAGCATCTGCTGAGACTCCCGTCATATAGTATGTCAGAGCCTCTTGGTATCAGAAACTATTCTATCCTTTGTTTCCTAAACTAGTTATTTATCAAATCTGCCCCATCTCAGAGGCAGCTAGGTGGTGTGGTTAGAGCCCTGGGCCTGAAGTCAGGAACACCTGAGTCCAAATCTGGCATCAGATATCTATCTACTAGCTATGTGGCACCAGGCAAATCACTTAACCTCTTTCTGCCTCAGTTTCCTCAACTGTAAAATGGGGGTAATAATAGTACTTATTTCCCATAATTGTAAGGATCAAATGAGATAATAGTATTTGTAAGGTGTTAGTAGGTGCTTGATAAATACTTGTTCCCTCCCTCTCTTCTTCTTGTTTAACATATTTAGGTTTACCATCCTCTCTATAACTTCCCATTCCAGAGCTAAATATGCTATTGTAATCTCAGTGTCCTCTTCCCCTCTAGCATGATTCCTTCCATGTTGATCACTCGTATTATGGTCAGAAATAATTTTCCTTGCTCTTTTGAGCACAAACAGCTCCCTCTCACCGAGATATAAGTAATTAATGGCTTAGCCTTAGGTCTGGGACCCTCTGACTGGCTACCCCACACTTGATAAATCCATTTCTATTTCTCCATTCTGACCCAGTAACATTTCTCACCTCCCTATAATTCCTCATGCCCAACTCCTTTCATGATCACATTCCATCTGATTAATACATATCCCTTCTCTCGTGGTATCTTTTTCTTAAAAGAATGCCCAAAGTTCCTCTTTCCTCATCAACTTGTCCTGGCTAAGTTGGTATAAAGTTTTCAGTCTTTACCATCATACTGTAAAGAGTATGCTTGATATTGTATTCTGTTCCCTTCTAATCAGAAATCGTTTAAGAACTTGTTATTTGCCAGGTATTCTTCTAGTTTTTAGTATTGTTTATTAAGTGCTTATTACTTGCCAGGTACTCTGCTAGCTTCTTATTAATTGTTTATTAAGTACTTGTTATTTGCCAGGTACTCTGCTAGTTTCTGGGAATATTAAGTCAAAAAAAAAATAGTCCCTGTCCACAAACAGATACATTCTACTGGATGACAGAAGGAGACATTTCATATACATATCATGTAAAGGTGTTTTATTTATTTATCTGTGTCAGTGTTATTTATATACATATATACACGCAAAAAAAAAAATCATGGGGACAGGGAAAGTGTTAACAATGAGGGAAATCAGCGTAAAGGGAGAATGAGGGAAAGACCTCACATAGCAGGGGACACTGACAAGCTGAGGTTTAGGAACCTCTGACTGGCTTCCCCATACTTCATAATGCTGTTAGCCAGACATTTTAGAAGAGGCGGGTGAGGAGGGAGAGGATTCCAGGCATGACGTGGACAGCCTGTACAGAGGTGAATTGGTGGGAGCCTCTGCCTCAGACTTTTTTTTGTCATTTGCTATTCTGTAGTCATGGGCCTGTTCCTGCCCATTGCTTTACACGCATTCGGTATGATTCACTCATGTAACATGAGGTTGCAGTTAATGCTGAAGGAAGATCACGTGACATTACAATAGAGGGCATTACTGGCTCTTTGAGGAATGTTATTATTGTGCGTTAATTATACTAAATGATTAATGAAAAATTGTGCGTGAAGGAAAAGGAAAATTGGGACATCACATGACTTGGTCAAGGTCCTATTTAGAATATAAATATCTAAATGAGTAGGGCCTTTTCCTTTTTTTCTTTGTATCCCCAGTACTTAGTACAGTGGAAAGAACACAGGAAGACCTGAGTTCAAATCTGTCCTCAGGCACTTACTTGCCATGTGACCTTTGGCAAATCATTTAACTTCTGTTTGCCTCAGTTTCCTCAATTGTAAAATGGGAATAATAATAATAATGCTGGGTCTTGTGAGTATCCACTGAGATAATGTTTGTCAAGTACTTAGCACAGTGCCTGGCATAGAGGTGGGTACTATCTAAATGCTAGCTATTGTATTTATTATCATCATCATTATCATCATTCTCTTCCTCTTCATTTTTGTTAGCGTTTAATGCTTGTTAAAGGAATGTATGAATGAGTTGTGGAAACTCTTCTAAGCCTTCCCAAAGGTGTTGGGCCAATTCTAGTGCTTTATCCACCATGGTTGTTTGATATACTGTTGATAAATACCGTGGAATAACTTCATTTCTCTTTGATGTCTCTCGTGTGTGTGTGTGTGTGTGTGTGTGTGTGTGTGTGTGTGTGTGTGTGCGTGCATGTTTAGAATCATTGAGTTAATTCATACTTTCCTAAAGATTATATATTATGTTTGTTGGTCTTGATTGTTCATGTTTGTCATTACATTAAAAAACACATGAGAGAAAATGCCACTTAGGGTCTTTTTGCATGTAATTTTCTTTTTCTTTCCTCAGTAACATATTTTCCTTTTTTGATTGTTGGCAAACTTGTTTTAAAGTGCTGTGTTACACATTATGTCATGGGTATACTGAAACACATGTGTTCAACACAGTGCATAAATGGAAGCAGCTGGCTTCCTCTGCACGTAAGAGAATGCATACACACAGCTGAGATCTTCCCATCTCTGTGTTCCTTGGATTCAGTTCCTATCCTGTATAGGCATGCTGTGATTTCAATTAGTGTAAATGTGCAACAAGCCACCTTATTGGCTTAAAAAAAGAATTCTTTTGTTTCAGCAGTGGAACCACTAAATCTGGTTAATGTTACATTCCTTCACTCCACCTCCCCCAACTTCTACCCTCCCCCGCAAAAAAAATAACATTACACCTATGGTATTAGTCCTGTTCTCGGTATCTGAAATGGCCTTGGCAGGAGAAAAAAGTTATCATCTCGAAGGGAAAAGCTGAATTCATACACAGGAACTACAGGATTACTGTGACTTTTTACTAGTCCCTTGTAACACTAGCAAGTCTCATAAATGCCTAATGGAAAAACAGCAGAAAATGAGATCTGCAGCAGGCCTTTTGAGATCAAATTTATGTTGCTGAACATTTTTTTCAGGTCGAGTGTAAAGGTCAAAAGAAAGTAGATAGATTAAACTTGCTGATTTTTGCAAACTTGAGGGTGCTTTTAAAGGTTTCTCTTTCTAAAGCAAGACAATTTCCAGATAAATGGCTTTGCTTCATTAGCTGAAATGTCATGTCTTCATTTAATTTCTGTTAACTGAGACATTTAGTGATTTAATAGTATTTACATGTCATAAGTACTTTAATCCCCCATCTGATGAAAAACCAAGATATAGAATCCATTTATGAAATTGCGCGTCTTCTTGAAAGGGGCTTCTGGTTACTTGGTCTTCACTGTTTTTCAATTTAAGATCGCTCTATCCATTTGCCAGTTTGAATCTTTCTACATTTAATGACTATTAAATTTGGATCTTAGTTATCCAAATTCCATTTATCTTGTAATATACCATAAAATTATCAAAAGGTAATTTTAATCCATTCATATTTGCACATAAATGGATGATCAGCCATTGTACTGGAAATCAGAAGACATGGGTTACATGCATACATGCATATATACTTGTGAGTTTGGGCCAACCTTATGATTTCATTAGTACAGAGAACTTCCTATGAGGAAACTCCTTCCAGTGCAGATCAAAATTACCTGCAACATACAGAGTTGTAGTGAGTTGCCTGAACACTGAGTGGTTAAGTGATTTATCCAGGGTCATGAAGTCTATATATGCCAGAGGCAGAATTTAAAATCAAGTCTTCTTGAAGCCAGTTTCTTATCCATTATGCCAGTCTGCTTCTCTGTATACCTCCTTTTATATATTCAGCCTTGGTTATCGATTTCAGATTTTTTTTTTCAGTTTCTGCAGATTGAGAACTTATGAAAAGGGTTTTATGTAATATATTTTATTTAGTTAGTTAAACATTTCCCACTTACTTTTTTTGAAACATTTAACATTAATTTTTTAAAATTTTGAGTTCCAAATTCTTTCCCTCCTTCCCACCTCTTGAGAAAGCAAACAAAATTATTAGTTATACATGTGAAGTCATGGACAATATATTTCCATATTAGCTGTGTTACAAAAAAAAGGGTTTTAAAAGGTGTACTTAGTCTGTACTCAGAGTTCATTAGTTCTCCTTCTGGAGATGTATAACATTTTTCATCATAGTCCTTTGGAATTGAATCATTTTCTTGATCAGAGTAGCTACATCTTTCCCAATTGATCATTGTCACAATATTTCTGTTACTATGTCCAATGTTTTGGTTCTGGTCACTTCACTTTCCATCAGTTCATATTAAGTCTTTCCATATTTTTCTGAAACCATCACCCACGCCATTTCTTTATAGCACAATAATATTTTGTCACAATCATATACCACAACTTGATTGACATTCCTTCAGTTTCCAATTCTTTGCCACCACAAAAAGAACTGAAACAAATATTTTTGTATATATCCGTCCTTTTCCTTTTTTTAAAAAAACTTTTTGGTATAGACTTTAGTGGTATTACTGGGTCAAAGGGTACACACAAATTTATAGCTCTTTGGGCACTGTTCCAAATTGTTCTCCAGAATGATTGAACCTAGTTCACGACTCCACCATAGGTGCATTAGTGTCCCAATTTTTCCACATCCCCTCTTGCATTTATCATTTTTCTTCTCTGTCGTGGTAGTCAATCTGATGTTAGGTGGTATCTTAAGATTTATATAAAAAGGTTTTTATACAAATCTGTATTGTTAATACAGAGATTTTAGTTTATTAATTCTATTGACATGCTGACGCTGTTCTTTTTTATTTTTAATCATGCTACTTGAAGTTGAAAGGGTGTCTGCAAAAATGAGCATTGACCACTTTCTTGTCACAACAATATGCTGTTGGCATGACCCTTCTACCTTCTGATTGGACCTTTTGACTCCATACTTCTTCTCTAATTCTATTTCAAGGACTTTTCAAGTCTGCATAGTACTTAAATTTAACATGACATTATGAAGAAAGTATTGCATTTGGGGTCAGGAAGACTTAGGGTTAAATTCTCTTTGACTTTTAACTTGTTGGTTATTAGCTCTGTGGCCATAGGCAGTTCCCTAAATCTGTGTTTCTGTTTCCTCATATGTAAAAGGGAGAAAACTTATTTACACTGCCTGCCTACAGAGTCATTACAAGAAAAGGACTTTTAGTACTGGGAAATTCTATATAAAAAGAGTGATAATGGTAGGATGATGATGATGGATCTTCAGTTGGGAGCCACTTCAGAAGCCCCATAGTACAACTCTGTCACTTTACAGAAGAGAAATCTGAAGCCCAGAAAGGCTTTCCTAGGGGTGGGATTTCACCCCAGGTCTTCTTTCCACTGTACCACACCACTTGTCCGTGTTGTTATCCAAAATACAGCCATGGCATCATCTGAGGTTCTAAGCATTAACCCTGAAAATATTTTTAAACACCTTTTTCGTGAAACATATTTATAAAACCTATAAATTAAGCCCACCTTACTGTTTTAGTGGAGGTGTCATACTGAGTATCGTTGAATCGTGGATGATTGAGGATTGGAAGGCGCCTTAGCCTCATCTCTCAGAATATTCTTTCTCATTGTTCAGTACTATCAGTCCTTCCTTTCTGATGCCTTATCCTTTAGCATTTCAGGCCTTTTTGTCATTAGTCCCTGTAACGTCACTTATCCATTAGCCTTGAGGAACTCACCCATTAGTTTCTGAAGCAATGAGGTATCTTTGCTCACTCTTGTTTAAAAAGGAAAAGAAAATATACCTTAAAGTTGATATGTAGACCTTCATCCCTATTTGACTTGTACCCACTGTTATCTTCCTTCATATCTACATATGCTTTGGGAATCCGTTCTGTGACTTCTTTTCTCTATTAAGGTTTTCTTTGATGGCTTTGAGGCAGAAAGATGGCAAAGGAGATTGTCTAGTAATAATTGCCTTATATTATGACACTTTAGATTTTATGCATACTTTGTTCATATTACCTTCCTTTCTGCAACCTTGTAAGAGAAAGTTTAAAGATGATATCACCATTGTACAGATGAGGATACTGAGTTTCAGAGATTTGCCCCTCTTTACCTAGCTAGCCAGTAGCAAAGCTGAGACTTGAACCCAGTTCTCCTGACTCCTGTGCCTTCAAAATTCAGGTTCTTTGTGGTAAAAACAAGTATTTATATCTGTAATTTCATTGGTAGAGATGTAGATTATTAGCCCTCTATATTTTACTAAATGGTCTTTGAGCAGTACTGTAGAGAAAAAGCCCATTATGCTCCTGTGATGTTGAGCCCTCTTCAGACTTAGCCTCACGTTGTTTATTTGTTCCCCAACTGACTTTTTACTCTGAAGTCTTTCCAGATTGGAAGTTCTCAGAGCACATGCTCCATTGACATAGAACCCAGGGCCACCTCTATATAATGAGATATAGCAAGGGACTTTACATTTTGGTGGGGGAAAAAAAGAAGAAAACAGAGAATTTTGTTTTTGCACATTTATGTTTAAAGTAGAAAAACCTTCTTAAAAACGCATCAGTTTATACTTCCCTGGACAGCTTTTTTTTTTTTTTTTTTTTTTTTGGTAAGAATGGTGGTATGGACTGTCTCAACTATGCCCAGAAGACTTTCCAAATTCCAGAAGGACACACGGAATCATTTTTAAATGTTTAATGCTTATTATCACTGTGAGTTTAGTTGAAATGTATGGTACTGTAAAGTAGCATTTTTAATGTGCTATATAACCATTCCATTGTACATTATAGCCCTTTAATCAATGTAAACATGTGATTTATATGACTTTTTATCATGGAGACAGTATGGTGTAGTAGAAAGACTGTTGGAATAGAAGGCAGGAGATCTGGCTTCTCAGTTAATTCACATTTCTGAGTCTCAACTTCCTCACCATTAAAATTAAATAATTGGATTAGATCTTCTCTAAATTCTCTAATTCTATACCTTAAAGTGTACTTTGCTATTTTAAATGATTGTAAAGTTTATTGTTATTGGATCCTTGTTTTTGTGATATGTCTCTTAGCCATACCTGGGTTATATTGAATGCCAAGTTTTTTTATCAGAAATGCAACACAAAAATATGACCATATTCTTATGGCAAAATATATCCCACATGACACATTTTCTGAGTCTAAATTTGTGGCAAACAGCAGGAGCTAACTGTACTGTAGAAAGTATATTGGATTTAATTTATACTGTTGTCAGGATATACCTTAGAATTTACTTTTTTAAAACCCTTGTATGAATTTCTTCTGTTTCTGGGAATGGTGATGCACTCCTGAAATTCCTGCCCCGGAGGAGGCTGAGGCTGGCGGATTGCTTGAGCTTGGAAGTTCTGAGCAGTATTATGCTAAGCCACTTGGGTGTCTGCACTAATATATGAGTCCCTAAGAACAGAGGCCCACCAGGCTTCCTTAACAGAGGAGAGCAGGTCAAAGCTCCATTGGGATCACCGGGGGGATTTAGACCTGTAAGTCACTTCTCTACTTCGAGCATGGGTGAGATAGGAAGGCCTTCCCCGCTTCACTCCCCACAAGATTCTGTTATCTTTTGCCCCTTTCTCTTGAAAGTAGATTAAGCAGTAGTAGACTGGAGGAAGGGTGAGCATCTAGTTTTTCAGCTTTCTGCTTAATAATGAAAATAAGTAATGTATATGGTATTTTAGAGTTTATTCAGAGAATCATAAAATGTTAGAACTGGAAGAAACCTGAGAGGCCATTATTCAGCTCTCCATTGAACAAGTTTCTTGCTTTCTACATCATACACAAGTTGTCATTAAGAATTTCTGTAAGGACTAATAGTGAGACAGAATGACAAAGTGCCCATTTTGCTTTGCTATAACACTAATTGTTAGGAAATTTTTTCTTGAACCAAGCTTCACCCTTCCTCTTGGTAAGTTCCACCTCTTTGTCCTATTCCTGCCTTCCAGGAGGGATAGCAGCACACATGTAGCCCCTTTTCTATGTCCTTGAAGACAACTCTGTTTTCCATGTTAAACACCCTCATTTCCTTCAAGCAGTATTCACATGGCATGAATTTGCCTCCCTTTCACATCCTGTTTAGCTTCCTCTGGACATTCTCCAGCCACTGTGTACTTCCTAAAATGGTGTGTCCTGAGCTGAATACAGTACTCTAGATGTGGTCTTAGAAGGGCATAGTACAACAGAACCATCACCTCCCTAGTCCTAGATATTATGTCTCTCTTAATATGGGTTAAGATCATTCTCCCTTTCTTGGCTGAAGTAGTACACTGTTGATTCCTATTGAACTTGCAGTCTACTAAAGCATCTAGATCTTTTCCAGATGGGCTTTTCTCTTGTCATCCTTTTCCCATTCTGTCCTCGAGAAGTTGATTATTTTCAACCTAAGTGTAAGCCTTTACCTTTACCTTTATCTGTATTAAAATTCCTTTATTCAATCCTGTCGAATATTCAAGCTTGTCAGGAAATTTTTTTAATATTAACTCTAGCTCCCAGTGGATTAACTATTCCTCTCAGCTTTGGGTCATTTTCATATTTAGAGCGTATTTTTCTTCCTTTTTTTTCTATGGGATTGCTTTCTGAGAGGGGAGAATTTTTCTTAGAATATTGAAAAAAATTAGGCTATATGAAAATAAAAGATATCAATACAACTTATTTAAAAAATTTTAAAAATACAGGGCTTTTCTCAAAACATCTCTATCATAAATAGTATAAGTCTGATTATACCATTTTACAAATAAAAAAATGAGGCTAATTCGTTAGCTAGTAAATTGTGTTATTTTTTTTTCTGTAGATCATTGTTGCATGCATCTCTCTTTCCTCCCATGGAGAATTCACTACATGGCTTTCGTACTTCTTCCCTACTCTCTCCTGTGGCCTCAAATTCATCAGCCTCTTCAGCTACTTATCACCATACATATCTACATATCATCAACAAGGGGTGGCTATACTTTTGAGCTTATCATCATTATAAACTCTGCCACCTCCATCTTGAGCTCTGAATTTCCCTCCTTCTAATTTTAATTTCCCATCTTTCTTTCAGCCTTACTCTTCCTAAATGTATTCTTTGACCTCACCACAGCCTCATTACCTCTTTCCTTCCTTGTTCTCCCAGGCCATCAGCCCTTCTCTGGCCTTACTTTTCTTTTTTCCCTTCATAGTTTTGACCTTGTTGTTGACCATTTCAACTGTATCTAGTCCTCTGCCCTTGAATTCTATGTAAGTCAGCCAACAGGGATTTTTTATGCAATTATTATCTGCCAGGCTTGTGCAAAGCACTGAAGATACAAAGAAAGGGGGAAATAGCCCCTTTCCCTGAGGAGCTTACATTCTATGGAGGAGAAAGCATGTACATCTAAGATAAATAGAGAGAATAAATGGGAAACTATTTTAGCGGGGCGGAGGGGCTAGCAACTAGAAAGATCAGGAAAGGTCTCCTGTAGAAGAACACATTTCAAGCTGAGTCTTTAAGAAAACTAGAGAAACTGGGATGCAGAAGTGACAAGGGAACATAGTAGGTATGGAGACAGCCAGTGGAAAGCCATGGACATTATGTGAGAAGAATGGCAAGGAGGCCAGTGTGGATCTGGCTCATAGAGTACAAGAAGAGGAGTGAAATGTAAGAACACTGGAAAAGTAGGAAGGGGCCAGGCTATGGGGAGCTCTTAATGCCGGACGGGTGATTTTATATTTGGTCCTGAAGGTACTAGAGAGTCACTAGAGTTTATTGGTTGGGGAGCAGGGTGTGAGTTACATGGTGAGACCTGTGCTTTAGGAAAATACATTGGCAACTGAGTGAAGAATGGAGTGGAGAGACCACCCAGAAGGCTGCTGTGATCACTTAACTGTGAAGTGAGAAGGGCTCAGACTAGGCTGGAGGCAGTTTTAGTGGAAAAAGAGGGTGTATGTAAGCTGTGAAGGTCAAAGTAACAAGATCTAGCAACAGATAGGATTCCTAGGGTCAATGAATGTGAGTGAGGAGTTAAGGTTGATACTGAGGTTCCAGACCTTGGTGATTGGGATAGTGGTGAAGTCCTCAACAGTGAGAGGCATGTGGTTGAAGAGGGGAAGGTTTGTAAGGAAAAATAACATTTTGTTTGGAACATGTTAAGGTAGGGATGCTTATGAGAGACCTATTTTGAGATGCTCCACAACGCAGCTAGTGATACAGAACTGTAGCTCAGGAGGGAAACTGGAACTGGATATATAGTTTTGTGAATCACCTCCATAGAGATGATAATTGAATTCATCACAGAGTGAAATAGTATAAAGGGCAAAAGAGGGATAGATCATTGAAGGAACACCCATGGTTAGTGGGTGTGAGATGGATGAAAAACCAGCAAGAGGATACTGAGATTTCAATCAGAAAGAACCAAGAGACTAAGAGAGGAGAGAGTATTCGAGAGTAAAAAGTCAGAAGTTAAAAAGAAGTCAAGAAAGACTGAAAATAAGTCCATTACATTTGTCAATTAAGAGATCAATTGCAACTTCAGAGAGTGCAGTTTTAGTTGAATAATGAGATTAGGAACCAAATCTCAGAGATTTAAAAGAGAGTAAAAGTATGGGAAGAGATGGCACCTAATAGTAGACAGATGGATTTCAAAAGGGCTTTAGATGAGGAGACAAGAATGAGTTAAATGAGGGTTTTTAATTAAATGCATGGTAATTTAAGGAGGGAGAGAGAGCATTAACAAATGGAGTTGTAATCAGGAAAGCCTTTGCATGGGACTTGACATCAGCTGAGCACTAAAGGAAGCTAAGGATTGTAACTATTAAAGAGAACACTCTAGGTATCGGGACAACCTGTCCACAAGCCCGGAGGTGGGAGATGCTAATTTCAGACAATAGCTTGGATGGAGCATAAATGAAACATATGAATTAAGTATAGAAAGGCATGGAAATCTCCTGATCTTGGAGAACTTATAATGTAAGGCTGAGGAGTTTGTGTCTGGTCCAAAAGCAATAGGGAGCTACTAAGAATTTTTCAGCAGGTAATAACATGTGCAGCCCTGTGCCTGAGGAAGATTAATTTGGCAGTCGTGTAGAAGGTAGGAAGTAGAAGAGGGATTAGAAGTGAGGGGGCTGGTTAGGAGGTGCTCAGAATACATGCAGTATGTAACAATCTATACATTTTGAGAGCATGGTCTGTGAAAAATAATTTACTCAAAGCTGAAAAACTAAACACTTTTATAATATAGCATAGGAGGAATTTGGCCAGCCAGCATTTACAATTCTATTAGAGGTCATCAGGATCAGAGGAACATTATTATCATAGCTTGGTCTGCCTGTTCTAGGACTTGTTGGAGAGCCCATGGAAGGTGTTAGACATGCATTGCCTTTTCCTTTGTATTTAATTTTAACATTTGTTGGGAGGAGGGATTGCAGTTAAGCGGGCATACATTTTACATATGTGTGTAGTTGGGAAGGGGAGAAGATTAAGCAGCACTAGAGAAATTCACTGCTGCTTAAAGTGTTAGCAGTAAGTTATGAAAACTATTGATTATGTTGTCTGCACTGACATACAAACAAAGTGACAACTGCTTACATCTGTACAGGTTGAAGAATGGCTGTGTCAGATGGTATGGAGATTAACTTGAGAATCTGACATCTTTAGTGAACATTTATAATTACTTTTGATGGCTTTGGTGGAGATTGAAAAAAAGGTGAAATTTCCATGAGTAATTTTTTGTGTTTAATTCTTGTCAGTACTGACAAATGTTTAACTCTTTCTTGAGCAAAAGCAAGCCTCAAGGAAAACAGATTTTGTGGAAATCTATCGTTCCAAGAGCATCCTCACTATCTTCCATTATGACACTTTGTAGCCACACCAGAGACAGTGTTTGTTCTATTGTAGATTTGCCATTACAATGCTTTGCTCTTGACCTCAGAGACTAGCTGACTTTTGTGTACTGCAAAGGTAGCTGAGTATAGTCTTGAGAACACATTTGCTGCTGCTGACTTCTAACTGTGCATATCCTGCCCCAGTCTTTCCCCTCAGTTCTAGTTTTGTGTCTCCAGCTGCCTGCTAGACACATCTACCGGAATAGCATGCTGACACCTTAAACTCAATAAGTCAAAAACAGAACTCACTCTTTCTTCCCCTTAAGCCGCCTCGTCTTCTCAACATCCTTTTTTCAACTGGTGATAATACTATCTTCCTGATCACTAAGGTTTAAGACCTTGGAATCATGTTGACTCTTGCCTTTCCCCCAATCCCTCAGTCCATATCCAGTCATTAGGCAAATTTTGCATATTCTCCCTTCACAGTATACCATGTCTTTGTCTTTTCATTTTGTACATGCTGCCAACAGCCTAGTTGAGACTATTAGAACTTTTCTTCTAAACTGTTGTCTTAATATACTAATTAGTCTTCCTACATCTAGTCCATCCTTCTGTTATAATAGTTTTCTTAATGCATAAAACTACTGTCACACCTGTGCTCAGATTCCCTCTATGACTCCCTATTGTCTATAGAATGAAATTCAGATTCCTAACCCTAGTGTTAAAGTAGTTCAGTATTCTGGCTCCAATCTTCCTTTCCAGCTTTATTTTATATTCTTCCTCTTAAGCACTTTAGAATCTAGTCAAATTAGAGCACTAGCTGGTTTCCCAAACTCAGCATTCCTCTTTCATCTAATGTAATCTTGTGATTCTAGAAAGCATTCCTTCCTCATCTATGCCTGTTGAAATGCTTCTGTTCCTTTAAGGTTTAGCTCAAGTACCACCTCCTTCTTGAGCCTTCTCTGATCTCCATATCTGAATGTTTTCTTATTCTTTGCAATTTTTCCTAGACTTATTTCCTATGACTTTCCCTTATCTCTGTGATCACCTATGTCATTATATATACACAAACACACATATATATACGTACATGTTTGTATGTGTGTATATAGAAATATGCATGTATGTCTTATGTCCACGTGTGTATGTGTGTGTGTGTATGTATGTTTTATTCCCTAGTAGACTGGCATCCTCTTACGGAACAAGGACTTTCATTTTTTTTTCTTTCATTTTTATATCCTCAGTGGTTAAGTACACTGACTTGCAAATATTCTGCACATAATAAATGTTTGGTAAATTGAATTGGTGGCCGGGCCTATGCTGCCAAATCCTGATTTATCTCATTTCTCTGCTTAACTGTACAATCAGTGAATGTTCATTCACCTTTAGCTTACGTGAGGTTTATTGAGTTAGAACTATAGGCAAAGATCAGTTTACCGGAAAGTTAGAGATATGGGCTAGTACAGCATTCCAAGAGCACCAGAGTTGGAGTCAGAAGACCTCAGTTTGAGTACTCACTCGCACATTAACTAGCTATGTGATCATTCATTGGATGTGATGGAAAGAGCTGTATATTTAGTGTCAGAAGAAGGTGATAATAATATCTACCCTGTCTACCTCACAAGATTATTGTGCATTCTAAACTTGTATCAAAGTCAGAGGGGTGTTATTTAATATCAGTTGTCAATATTTTCTTTTCTTTTTTTTTTTTTTTTTTTGGTGAGGCAATCGGGGTTAAGTGACTTGCCCAAGGTCACACAGCTAGTAAATGTCAAATGTCTGAAGTCACATTTGAACTCAGGTCCTCCTGACTCCAAGGCTGGAGCTTACTAGCTGCCCCAATATTTTCATTTTTAATAACAATAGGAAAAAGAACTGGCTTGAGATGGTCTAGGTTTTTAGAAATTGGGTTCAAAGTTTGATATATACTTTAGGGACTTATAGCCCTCAAATTACCAATCCAGCTGCCTTTTTGTCCCACAAAGCAAAGTTTATTTGAATAGTTCCTCCCATTTCCCAAATAGAATTAACAAATTTATTTAGTTTAGAAAAGAAAATATATTCCACTGTGAAATAGCAAAATTAATCTCTATATTAATCATATTCTATAGGGTATATGCTTTTTAAATATAACAATTCAATTCAACAAATATTAAATGCATATAGTTGCAAAGCACAAACCTGATGGAGAAAATATAAAATGTAGTTAAAGCTAACTACACCCTACAGTTAAAGCTACACTAACCCTAGCTAAAGCTAGGTGGGGGGGTTGCCCCCCCCCATGGGGTTTGTTGGTGGCATTTAACTTGTGCCATAAAGGATTGGTCAGAATTCAGCAGAGAAAGAGAAGGAGGAAAGACAGACCAGGTAAACGGCATAGCTTGAACAAAGACATGGGAAGAAGCCATTTCTGTTTCTGGTAAGGTCCTCTGCATTCTTTTCTTTGTGGGTGATATTTTGTTGACCCGTTTTCCTCTGTATATTGTACTAACTCTGGAACATTGCAGAACATACACAAGCACCTAAGAAAGTTCTCACTGACTTCTGCCTAGCTAAGCACATGTGAAAAACTAATTGGATAAAGAATATAATTGTCCTACCTATGATACAGTTACATGGAATCAGTCCACCAGGATATAGAAATTGGATGGACAATATGGATGGAAAATGAGTGAGGTTCAGAATTAAATAGGAGGGTGATTGTGAGCTAAGTTGCCATTGGGAAGTTATGTGATGCTCTTAGTAATTTCAAGTTTCGCCCCAAAAGAAAGACTTATTTTAAAAATATCAGTATTTTTCCAGTGATAGTGAATGGCTTCAAGTCATGAAAATCCCCAATCTCTACCGCATTAAGTTGACAGGTCAATCAGAGGGCAATAAAGAAGATGGTGGTAGGTATGACTAGGCTGCAGCATATTACCAATGAATGATTATGAAGGAGCAGCAGCACAGGGGATGTCATTAGAAAGATGTAAAAAGTGAGTCCAACATGTGGCAAAAGTAAAGGATAATGAATTGTGTGCTGTGCTGTAGGACATCAAGCACATTATCTAGCCTTCCTTCCCCATGGAAGAAAGGGACAAAAGCCACCCAAGAGGAAAAGATATAGATTAGCTATTATGTGAGTTATTGGAAGGAGTACCCATAACAATGTGATCACAGATCTACCCAATCATTGAAGACATCTACCTTGAATTGTTGCTTTTTTCTGTATTTATCTTGTTCATTCAACTACACTGCAAGTTCTTTGTGAGCAGGGACTTTTATATCCCCAGAACTTGTATATTTGGAGTGTAGAGGAATTAAAAATGTTTGCTTATGTTGATAGCAATCAATCCATGCATTACAAGCCAAATGTTTGCAATGTAATGTATTTTAGCAATATTCTTTCCAGGAACTAAATTTTTAACATTAATATACAAAACAAAACCAAAAAAATTTCAATGACCTCCTAGTATAAACTTTAGTTTTGAACATTGCAAAAGCATGAGAATTTAAAAGATGTTTCTTGCTTTTAAAAATAAAACAAAACCTATTATGAAAATCCTTATAGACACATTTGGTCAATTTTATAATGCCGTTATTCATACTATGAACATGTTTTACAAGATTCAGCACAGAAATTCATAATAACTTCTACTAATTCATTTTAAAATTATTTAATTTATAAAATATTCAATTTCCTCTCTAATTTTTAACAAAACAGTTATTTTACATGTATAATCTTTTGATCAATAGCAAAGAGTTTACTTTATAAACTACCTTTGGGACAAAAATACCAAAGGAAGAGCCTTTTTTTTCCGTTGTGGAACACTAGACACATTTCTCACAAGAGATGTATTAAAGAAAAAAGCCAGAACAACCAAATCCAGCTATAAAGACAAACCCATACCAAACAACTCCCTGCACACTTGAAAAAAGCTTAAAACCATTCTCATCCCTTCTTACCAAATGTAAGTTTATTTTTAAGTGATGAAAAACACCATGACTATGGTTCAGTATCTTTTCAGGTTAGTCAAAGACTGCACTGAAAACTCATCAAGGCTGCCCTGGAGGTTAAACCAGGGGACGGGTTAAGAAAATGCGGGCTTTTTAGCCTGATCAGTTTCTGCCCATCCTTTTATTTTGTTTTTACCTGCTTTATGTGAAATAGGGATTACATTTATTTTGCTTGGTCACAGAGGACAGAACTAAGGCTAACATGTGGGAATTATAGGAGGGCAGATTGTGATTCATTATAAAGGAAAATTTTCTTAACAATTAGAGCTGTCCAGAAAGGAAATGGACTAGCTCCAAAGGCTCCTAATCTTCCTAATCTTCCAAAACCTTCCTACCCTTAACTTTGCAGAAATCTGCTAACAGGTTTTCTCAACTCCATTCTGATTCCCTTGAATCTACCCTTTCGTGCAGCTTTGAGAATATTCTTCTCTTTTATATAGATCTGAGCTTGTCACTCTTTTGTCCCTTGTCCTCTCTCACTTACCAAGTAAAATTAAAATGTCTTTCTTTGCCTAATATTCACAGAACTTAATAGTAGTCTGGCACCACTCTATCTTTCCATGATGTTCTCATATTATTCTATTCAACCTGCTTGATGTCCCAGCCAAATTTGTGGTTATGTGTCCCCCGAATATGTTCTTGCCCATTCAAACTTCAAGCAGGAGTTCTACGAATCTAACACTTCTTTTAACTCTTCAGCTCTCTCTAACCATGTTTCCCTTTATTTTTTCAATATGAGAAGCCTGATGTTTCCTATTTTCAGGCCTTGCATTTTTGGTGGGTATGGTCCTTTATAAATCTAATAAAGGATAACAAGCATCCTTTTTGATAAGTCCATTGAGCTTGGCTTCAGGTCCTGGCAGAATTATAGTAACACATTTGTCGAGGGATTGCTTGTGAACATTGAGAAAGAGAAGAAATGATTAGGAAAAACTTGCATGACTTCATCAAGAACAAGTCACATCATAATTTTGTTTTTCTTTTTTGACAGTGTAACTAGGTTGGTATTTTTGGGGGGGGTAGAGTGAATATATACCTGGATTTCAAAGGAGCACTTGACAAAGCCTTGCATGTAATTTTTTTGTCCCTTAAAGATTTGTTGCAGAGTTAAGCCAGCTCACAGAAACTACTATCCCAAGAGACCATTGCTGAGGGTTGAATTTGATTCAGGGTTCTCAGTTCTTCTTGCTGCTAAGTTTTTAGTGTTTAAAAAAAACACAAAACCCAAGTATTATGTAATGCAGAGATGGACACCAGAACAGTTGTACAGTTTTGTTTCAGTCACTCAGCACCATTTTCTGTTTGATTGCTATGTGCCCAGCACTGTGTGTGGTATGTGCTGTGAATAAAAAGAAGGTCAAAAAAGGGTCTTTAACCTCAAGTAGCTTACATTCTAGAGTTCTTGGCAGAGATGGCAGAGAGAGACTAGACTGTGCAAGATACACATGTAAATAGAAGATAATTTCAAAAGGAAGCTCCTCGGGCTGAGGGGTACCAGCAGGTCTCCAGAAGAAGTTTGGGTTTGAGCTGAGTCCTGAACGAAGCCAGGGAAGCCACATGGAGGTGAGGAGAGAGTATTCTAGCCATGGGGGACAATCAAGAGTCAGGATATGGAGTTTCATATGGAAGGGAACTGCAAGAAAGCCAGCATTGCTGAGTGGTAGATGTGTGGAAATAGTAGCAAAGGATAAGAAGACTGGAAAAGTAGGAAGGGGCTAGGTTGTGAATGCCAAACAGAGCATTTTCTTTTTAATTCTGGAGGTGATTAGAAGCCACTTAAGTTTATCGATTGGAGGCCTCTTCATGAAGCCATGCAAGTTTTTGGTAATCATTTCTTCTCTTTCTAAATGTTCACAAGCAATCCCTTGACAAAGGTGTTCCTATAATTCTGAAGTCAAGCTCAATGGACTTATCAAACAGGATCTTCTTTGTTAGATTTATGAAGGACCATACCCAATGCAAGACATGAAAATAGGAAATATCAGCCTTCTCATATTGAAAAAATAAAGGGAAACATGATTAGAGAGAGCTGAAGAGTTTAAAGAAGTGTTAGATTCATAGAACTCCTGCTTGAAGTTTGAATGGGCAAGAACATATTCGGGATACACGTAATCACAGATTTGGCTGGGACATCAAGCAGGTTGAATAGAATGTTGACCTAATGTCAATATTAGGAAAATTTCTTTGGAGGCGGGAGGCAATGATTGGATATGAGGAGTGAATGCAAGTGAGTCATTAAAGATGGCACCAAGACTGCAAACCTTGGGAACTAGGAGGGATGTTAATGCCCTTGATTGCAACAGAGAAGTTTGGAAGGAAGGGATTGGGGGGAGGGGGGAACTACAAATGAGGTTTTTTTTGTTTGGTTGGTTTTTTTCCTTTGGAGCATCATCCTGTAGATAGAAGATGAGAATTCTGTGATTAATCATAAACTAATGTGAAATTGTCTACAGAAAGGATCCAGAATCTAAACCCAGAAACATAAGGAGAGACAGAAGTGAAAGGAAAGACTTCAAAACCGAACCACTTAAGTTTAAGGTGGAAGTAATACACATCTTACTTGCTGTTCATAAGTAAATCTAGCTCAGCAGAGAAGCAGTATGGAAACATGGAATTTTGGAAATCACTCATCAGGTCAACTAGTTTGACTGAAATACTGTGCCCAGTGAGATGTTAGTCAAGCTCAACATTGATCAACTCAGTATAGCAGTGGAAACATCTGTTCAATGTAAACGCTACATTGATCATGGAACTCTCTATGGGCAGTTCCTAAGACAGAAGGAGGATGCCAGAGTTTACATTTGCAGGGTGTGCATGACCCTCGGCAGATGGGTTTCACTGGCAGGTTTCTTTAAGTTTGTGCTCACTCTTCCTCATAGACACATGAGTAGATTGTTAGAACAACGTGACCCACATTTATGTTTGTGGTATGTTTATTATTCATGCACTTGTTTTAATTTGAGAATCTGTGTGCTGAGTGAAGTGAGTAGAACCAGGAGAATGTTGTACACAGTAACAGCCACGTTGTTTGATGACTGACTTTGATAGACTTAACCTTTCTCAGCAATTCAAGGATCTAAGATATTTCCAAAAGACTTATGATGGAAAGTGCTTTCCACATTCAGAGAAAGAACTTTGGAGTTTGAATGCAGATTGAAGCATACTACTTGCTCTTTGTTTTTCTTCTGTTTTGTTTTGTTTTCTCTTTCTTGTGGTTCCTCCTATTGGTTCTAATTGTTCTTTAAAACATGACTAATGTGAAGATTTAAAAAAAAAGTATTTGTGATAAAGAAGCTAGCCTGCAGAATAAGTAGGTGTCCACATGACCTTGTGAGGTGAGAGAGATGAGATGCCACTGTGTGGACGGCCACCCATGCACCTTTTTACACTATCCTTGAATGGAGAGAGCTGGCTTGGATCATAGTATTGTTAGATGAGTAACTGTTGGTAATGGTCTTTCACAAATCAATTGTATAATCATTAATTGGTAAATATCAACTTAATAAGTATATAATGAAGTGCTTCAGAGATTTTGCCTTGGCCAGGCTGTGATTTACATTGCTATCTGTGCCATTGATGAAGGCATACAATCAATCAATAAACATTTATTAAGTTCCTACTATGTGCCAGATACTATGTTAAGGCAAGTTTTTCAAATCTGCAGGTGATAGGAAGGTGGAATGGACAGCTAATACATTGGTTAACAGAGTGAGAAAGCAAAAACACTTGACAGCTTTTAATTCTGGGCCAATCTAGTAAAGCTATATTTGAGATAAATATAAAATATTATCCTTGGCTTCAAAAATCAATTTTAGAAACATAATATGGGAAATGTAGGGGTAGACAACAATTCCTGTTGAAAGGATTTTGAGATATGTGCCACACAAATTAAATGAGTCTATCTTACGAGACAGGAAGATATAGTGTCTAGAACAAGAGCTGTTCGACAACTAGAGTCCATTTCTAAATAGCATAGTTGATGGGCCCCACATTCCGACTCACCTGGCTTACCTGATCTTCTCTCTGCAGGATATGCCCTCTCCTGCCTCTCTTTACTCAGGCTGTCCCCTGCCATGCTTGCAGCGCAGTCCATCCATACCTTTACCTCCTGATTTCTTCAAGCCTTGGCTCAACTAACACTACCTACTGAAGTTCTTTCCTAGTCCCTCCAGATGTTTCTAACTCCACCACCCAAAAAAAATGGGGGCAGCTGGGTGGCGCAGTGGATAGAGCCGCAGGCCTGGAGTCAGGAGGACCTGAGTTCAAATCTGGTCTCAGACAATTACTAGATGTGTGATCCTGGGCAAATCACTTAACCCTATTTGCCTTAGTTTCCTCACCTGTAAAATGAGCTGGAGAAGGAAATGGGAAACCAAACCCAGTATCTTTGCCAAAAAAATCCCAAATGGGTTCAGAAAGAGTTGGAAACAACTGAACAACAACACAACAAAAATTACTTTATACTTATTTTTATCTATATTTTGTATCTCTTTATCTTTATATATGTTGTATCCCCCCCCCCCCCCCCCCCATAGGATATGTTTCTTGAAGGCAGGGACTATTTTACTCTTGTCTTTCTATCTCCATCATCTAGCACCATGCTTTGTACATAGTATGTGAATTAAATTATTAAATTAAAATTAAATTATTAATTATTATTAAATAAAATTAACAATTTTGAATGAATGAACAAACAAGGGCTTAAGGCTAGAGCATGTACAGAAGTCAGCACTGTGTGGTGAGAGTGCTATGGTCTCCAGCCCCTGCCGTATGCACAAAGGTTGAAAGAGTAGGAATGCATAGCCTGGTGAAGAGAAATCTGGGGAAACATGTTGGCTGTCTTCAAGTATATGAAGGGCTGCTATGTAGAAGAGGGGTTACACTTGTTCTCTTTGTCCCAGAATGGCAGGTTTGGACCTTATGTAAGCAAAAGTTACCCAATAACTGGCTCAGTCATTCATGGGTTACTCTTCACTCAAGGTCTGAAAGCAAAAATCACTTGTCATTGGTGTACAGCATGGGATTCTTGGTGAAGTACAAGTGGTAGCACAGTGGAGCCTGGAGTCAGGAAGACCCTCGTTCAAATCCAGCTGCAGATAATTTCTAGCTGTGTGACCCTGGGCAAGTCATTTGACTTCTGTTGTCTCAGTTTTCTCAACTATGAAATGGGGCTAATGATAGCACACACCTCCCAGGGTTGTTGTAAGGATCAAATGAGATATTTGTTAAGTGCTTAGGACAGTGGTTGGCACTGTTTTGTGCCATGTATAGCACATGATGAGTGCCAAAGAAATGGTAGTTATTTATCATTATAATATGAGTTAGCCCCAGATTTCACTTCGAACTCAGATTCTTTGAATGTATAGCCAAAACAATGTGCAGATTCTTTTTTCTTTTTCCTCTTTTTTAATTGTATTTTGATATGTGAAGGTTTGGATCTTAAAATGACCAGACTTCAAAAAGATTATAATTTCACTTCAGAATTGTGTTTCTTGAAAACATCCAGAACCTATGATGACTTAATCTGTGCAGATACTTCCTTTCCCAGTGCAGATTACAACCTTCCATGTGCTAATAGACACGTTTCGACACCTGGTTTGATGAATTTAGTGAGGCTTGTCCTCAGACAGCAGATATGCCATTCATTTCAAGACCTAAACGTAAATCTTTCCAGCTCAATGCAAGTACTAAGTATAGATTAGTATTCAGAACCCTAGGGTCAACCTCCATGCCTCAAGGTAGGACCTCAGGAGACCTTTAGGGGAAGCAAAATCTAAGTAAATGGGGAAAAAATTGAAAACTATGACCAAAAAAACCTTTATGAAATTAAGTTGTCTTCACTTGTCAGATTTCTCAGTTTAGTTATTGTTGAAGTTTGCTCAGAAGGAATATTTTCCTTAACTCTATGCAAATAGATAACAAAATAAAGACGTTTGTAAAACAAAGAATAAAGATTTCAACATGAGGAATTATTTTAACCACTTTTAAAATATTATCTATTATAAATGTTACAATTTTATCCCTTAAAAAAGTCACTCTCTCTCCTTGAGACCCTGAGTCACAAATCAGCAAAATTCTTAATAGTAAATATTATATTTAGCATGAACAAGCAATTAGGTCCTAATCACTTGGATTAATTACCACAGCAGGGTTTATAATAAAACATTTATTGCTAACCCTTTTTCCACACTAAACTGCATTATTTAAAAGAACATTAATGGTTGGCTTGGGCTTTTAATTTTCATTATGCCATGACGACCCATGCTTCTACAACCCCCTTCTGAACACGCAGCAACAGTAAGCCTCCTGTGCAATCACATAAGCTAAGCACGATCAAAAGGTCTCTCTGAATATGAACCTCACAAACACAACTTCTGGCTGTGACCTAAAATAATGTGGCTATACTATACAAACTCTTGTAATTCAAAGGGAATTCACACCTTCCGTGACTTTTCCATTTTAGGTGCCATATATATTTCAAGACAATGTACACAAACTTCAGTGCCAGATGTTAAAGCATTGTTTGACTATTGTAGCACACAGCAGATAAAGACAAATATTCATAAGAGTCACCATCAACTTCTGTGCTCTATAAAGAATGGAACCCTTGAAAGCTAGACCTGTGGACTTCATTTAGTCTTTGTCCTGAACGCTGATTACAGTGCCTTGCAGAGTACATTCTTGAGAAATGCTTGTTGAATTGAGCGGAAAGGACAGGTCTCTACACTTGATCTTGTTCAATTTCCACAAGACAAAAATCCATTCTATATCTGAAGACCTCTAGTGACCTGGAAATCCCTACATCCTCCAAGGTCACCCATTTTACTTCCACATAACTCTTTGCGTTAGGATATGTTTCGTTACTCTAAGCCTAAATTTTTTTTTTTTTGCACCCAAGCTCTGTCTCCTGGGACCAAACAGAACAAATCTCATCCTTTTTCCAGGCAACAGGTTAAAGGCAACTACTATGTCCCTCAAGTCTTTTCTTCTGTAACTTCAGTATCTCCAAGTCTTTTATCAGTTTTTTGTGTGATAACTACTGCTGTCATATGACATATCCCTAAAGCCAGTTCTCGTGGTCATGTCAGACATTAGTATAAAAAAAGCTCACATTTCCAAATATCTTAACATTCAAGTTGTGTATCAATTTAAATGCTCCATATATTAAATAGACAGGTCTCTGTAAGAAATTTTACATGTAGCAGAAAAACAATTAACTTATTATATGAATGGAAAACTTCCAGTTGAAAAATGATAAAACAACATGCTGAAAGTTAGAAGGAGGTTGAATAAGACTTACATTCAGTAATCCCTTCTTCTGTTGGAGTTATGGAGAGAGGAAGTAGGGTTAAATAAACAAGTAAAAAAGACTGCTTTTTTTTTTTAAATCACATCTGACAACAAAGTACATTCCTGTAAATTGATCTTACCTTAATACGTATTCTTCACCATAGTCTTCTATTCATTTATCTTCTTCAAACTTTTGCTGAAAGGTCACATCAATATATTTTCTCATGCTATAGAACAGAAATTTATACTTCACATTCCATGCTGATGTATCAGAATTCTCACCAATCTTAAATTAAACTAGTTTCACATAGATGTTTTAACAAAAATTTTAACTCTAAAAATCAAAATTTATTTTAAAAATCTGATTTACTTTATTTTTTAAATGATGGCTTTATGTTAACCTGATTGAATTCATTTCACATCAGTTTAAGTTGTATGATATTGTGTAATATTAACTTCTCTGGGCTTCAGTTTCCTTATCTCTAAAACAAAGTGGTTATATTAGATATCCAAGGTCAGTCAGTCAAACTACAAGTGTTTTTGAAAGCACCCACTGTGGGCTGGGTGCTATGCTAAATGATGAGGATTCAAAGAAAAGCAAAAGACAGTCCCTGCTCTCATAGAACTCACATTTGAATGGAGGAGACAACATGGAAACAATTACATACAGATAAGATATATACAAGATAAATTGGAGATAATCAAAAGAGAAAAGCCCCACATATCCTTGAGGGAGTTCAGGAAAGGTTTCTTGTAGAAGGTGGGATTTTAGCTCGGATTTGGAAGAAGCCAGGTAGGAGGCAGAGATGAGGAAAGAGAGAATTCTGTGCTTAAGAGATAGCAGTGAAAATGCTCAGAGTTGGGAAACAGAATGTCTTCTTCAAAGAACAGCAAGAAGGTCAATGTCACTGGGTCTCAGAGTCCATGGGAGCAAGATGTAAGAAGACTAGAAAGATAAGAGGGGACCAGGTTATGAAGGTCTTTGAATGCCAAACAAAGAATTTTATATTATGTACAGCCCCATCTTTAAAACTATGATTCTGTCTATGGAAACTTTACTAAATAATTAGGAAATTCTGTTTAAAAGGTTATTGTTGTTGTTTTTAAAGAAATTAATGATCTGTGGAAAGTTAGGGGTCCATAAAGAAATCTCCCAGTCAGACAGGGCAACAGCATTCCCAGATTAACCAGACATAACACCACAATTCTGTTTCCTATATTCTGAAAGATGTTTTTATCCCCTTTCTACCTAGTACACTCACTCAAACAACCTACCCCGGTGCCTAGTAAGTAATAAATATTTGGAGAAAGTTGAATGACTGTTAATGAGAGAGCCATATGGGATTATAATCACATAAGGAGTGATTATAATCAACACAATAGTGTATGTCATTGTGTTCGTAAATGTCAGCATTCCTGTCTACTGTTTGAGTTTTCGTTTTGGGAAGATCTTTGTATCCACGCTGGGGAGTGTAGTGATTGTCACATAGTAGGCATTTTAATAAATGGTTGTTGAATTGACTTAAATTGACCTTCAGAGTTTTGAACTTTAATTCTAAAATGAGCTAACGAAATGAGGGGGTGGGAAAATGAATGAAGTAAAGTAGGCATCAATGACAAATGGGCAGGTTTCAAAGAAACCTGGGAAGATTTGAATGAAAAGAGCAGAACTAAGAGAATGATTTATGCAATTATAACAACATTGTAAAGATAAACAATTTTAAAAACTTTAAAACTCTAATTAGTGTAATGATCAACCACAGTGCCAGAGTACAGATAATGAAGCATGATGAATCACTGTCTTATGGTAGGGATGCAATGGACTTAAGACATAGGATGATATTCAGACAGACAGACAACCTCTGCTAGAATTTATGGGGTTCCCCCCCCTTGTAAATGGGGAGGTGAAGAGAAGAGAAAATAATTGCTTGTAAATTGAAAAAAGTAAAAAAAATTGAAAAATTGAAATTGAAAAAAATTACATGAAACAGTAAGGCATAATGGATAACCCAATCATCAAATCAAGAAGTATTTATTAAATACCTACTATGTGTCAGGTACTGTGATAGGTACAGGGGATACAAATACAAAGAATGAAACAACCTCTATTCTTCAGATGTTAACAGGATAATTTGTGCCCCTACTTAGAATTCTTGCATAGTACATGAATTGAAAGGAAAAAAATTTGCCATTTTTTGGCTTTATTGTAAAATAGAATAAAGCTGATGACTGCCTCTTTCCTCCCCCATCATTCTAGGAAGGAATCACTGGGAAGTAGGAGATTTTCTACCTTTAGTATAAAAACCTTATATGGACCTACTAGAGAGTTACTATAAGAAAAGTCCTTATCAGCTCCTAATCAATAAGCTATCTTAAAATCTATTTACATTTCATCTGGTAGGCACTGTTTGTTTCACAGCCATGGTTTCAGAATAAGGATGCGTAACCAGTTCTATGAAGAAAACAGCCTTACTGTGCGTTGGATCAGGCCCTGATTCTTCCCCTTATCAGTCTTCTAATTACAGGGAAGTTGCACTGAGAAACCTTGTGTTAAACCTTCAGACCCAAAACCTCATTGTTCTTGTGGAAGCACCAGGTTGTCTTGTACTTCTGGCCAAGTATGAGAAACCCATCACCAGGAAACTGCCCACTTAGTGATTAATTCTAGATATTAGATGATGATAGCTTACCTGTATATAGTGCTTTATAAAAAATATCTCAGTTGCTTATCACTATAGTTCTGTGAAGTAGGCAATATAATAATATCATGCCCATTTGCACACATTGAAACTAAAACTCAGGTTAAGGATACACAGTTAGTAAATGACAGAGCTGGAATTTGAACCCTCGTCTTCTGATTCCAGGCCCAGTGTTGTTTCCCTATAACATGGTTCTCCCTAAGTGTCACATATAACAGGTTTAAGTTCTGTAAGAGTTCATAGGACAGGTGATTACTGTTAGGTGTGGCATAGTCATTCAAAGCTTCATAGAGGAAAGGCAAGACTTGAGCTGAACTTTGAAAGCTATATAAAACTTGGGTAAATGAAGAAAAAGAACATTGACATTCCAAGCAAGGAGAATCACAAAATCTCAGAATTAGAAGGAACTTTAGAGGCCCTCTAATCTCACCTACACCTGTACAGAATTCCTACCTACCAGGCCATAGCTGACCTTCCCTTAAAAATCTGCAGTGATGAGCAATCCACCACATTTCTAGGCAGCTCCACTTTGGGATGGTTCTGATTATTAGGAAGCTTTTCTCTAGATTGAACTGAAATTTGTGTCATCATTCTGCTTTCTAGGACCCAGTATGAACACAAATCAGAAGTATACACATGCACATTGATTGAACAATAATGAGTAGAACAACTGAATTATCTTTTCATCCCTTATCACTCATCCTTATTCCTGTTTGAATTATATGCTTAACTTTGTAATAGATTTGTCTGAATCCTTTCATTCAACTATTAGAGTAAAATATTTTATGTGTTAGTTTTTTACTTTCCTGATACTCCTAGAACTTAGTTGGGGTGCAAACAATGTAAAGTGGCTGTTTGTTTTCTAATTTTTCTTTGATTAACTGGTAGCCTAACTATCTACATACTATGACAGAATCTTTATTAACAGAATTAGAACAATCTCCATTTTTATCCATGTCCCAATTTAAAATGTAATTTTTTTCAAACCTCCAAAGCTTATTTTTACATTTAATTCATTGAAACATCAAAATGTCAGGAAGGAGAAGTCTTGTGTATGCAGAAATAATATACTAGGGTTTGCAAATGCTGTCTTAGGAGACCTTTTAAAATCGTGTAAAACGATCCAAGTTTTTACTAGCTTTTTTTTATATACATACAGCCAGTAGTGATTTTATCTTGTAATACAATAATGTATAGGCCAGCTTTTTAAAAAAAATATTAGAGCATTTATCCAGTATTTCTAAAAATGAACCATTTTGGCCCATCGTAAGCTATGTAATTTAACATTCCTTCTCTTCACTTCTTTACAAGACCATGGTATCTGAGTCTGGAGTCATTTTTGAATAAGCTCATTTCTAAAATGTTCAGAAAAGAGCTTTCAAATTAGATAAAAACAATATTTCAAGCAAGAAAGGCTTCTTTATGCATTCATGGCAATATTGATTTTTATCAGTGCTGTTCTGTAAATATGCTGTACGTACCTAAATTGAATGGATCCAACATATGGTATACATTATGTAATTAATGACAGTGCAGAATTATGCTAACCACAGAAAGAAAAAATTGCCAGTGCTACACCAACAGCATGAATTCAATTTAATCCTACAAAAGAAAGGAAATTACAGTTGAAATTCCAGGCTTCTACATGCTCTCATTGTACCTAGGTAATACCTCAGATATCGGATCCCTTTTGTACTCTTCTCAAATGTAAAGGTACAAACAGGGCCATACTTCAGAACCTCATTTGCACCTTAATGCAGAGTTGTATTGTACAATCATGTTTTATTACTGTGTTTCTGATGCCTACCAGTAATCTTTTGGAGTCTCTTTTTTATTCATTCATTGATTCTTTGAATTATTTTGAGAGTTATAGAATCGCAGTTATAGTCCCAGCAAATCACTTCTTCTGTATGTCTCAGTTTCTTCATTTCCTTTGCTGGATCTTTATCCACTCACAGTGAATATCCCCCAAGGATCTGTCTTGGGCCTACTCTTTTTCTCCTGGGATTTCTGAAACCTTTTTGATGTCCTGGACCCCTCTGGCAGTATAAACCTTTGGACTCCTTATCAGAATAATGTTTTTAAATGCATAAAGTAAAATAAATAGCATTATAAAGAAAGCCAAGCATAGAAAAATAGTTGGGTTTTTTTTTAATCTAGTTGTCTTTTTTTTTTTTTTTAACTCACAGACCTCTGCTGAAACTGAAGACCATAGTCCCTAGGTAAAAAAATCCCTGTCCTTTCTTAGCTCATCTGGTGGTTTCAGTTATCATCTCTTTGTAAATAATTCTCACATTTATATATCCAGCATGAACCTCCTCAGCACCAGTTTTACATCACAAATTGCCTTTTTGACCTCCCAAACTGGATGTTCCATAGACATCTCAAATTTACTCTCTTTCCCTCAAAATCCTCTGCTCTTCCAAACTTTTCTATTCTTGTTGAGGGCACCAGCATGCTGCCGGCTCACAATCTCAATGTCATCCTCAGCTTTTCACTTGCACTCACATATTGATTTTATTATAAAGGCTTAAATTTCTACCATTCCATCTCTCATATATATTTCCCCTTCTCTCCATTCATGTGGTAGCTACCCTTTATGCAGGCCATCATCACCTCATGCCTGCATTATTTCAGCAGCCTTCTGGTTGGTTTCCCTGCCTTGTGTTTTTCCCCACTCCAATCCATTCCCCACTCTGCTGCTGTCTCCCAAATCCTCGCTATCCCTTTTGCCTTGAATTCTCTCTTTCCCCACCTCATCCTCCTGACTCCTGGCTTCCTTCAAGATTAGCCCAAATCACACCTTCTCTCAGAGATCTTTGCTAGCCCTTCGCCTTTCCCCTTCTATGCTTCCTCACCCTCTAACATTACCTTCTATTTACACCAAAAGTTCTTAACATGTCATGGACCCCTTTCACAGACTAGTGAAGCCTACAGATTACTTCTCACAATAATGTTTTTAAGTGCTCCAAATAAACCACCTACAAAGGAAACCAATTATATTAAAGTATAGTTATCAAAAAAATTTTAATTCATGACCTTAGGTTAAGAACCCTTATTTACATTGTATATTTCTAGTATATTCATAGTTTTTTTGTATTTTCTGACTAAACTTAAACTTAGTTTGACTAAAGTTTAATGACCCTCAGACTACCTCCCAATATGAAAATAAGAAAACATATATAATAATGGCATAATTTTTATTGTTGTTCACATGTGTCTGACTCTTTGTGACACCTTGGACCATAGCATGCCAGGCCCTTCTGTCTTCCACTATCTCCCAAAATCTTTCTAAGTTCGTGTTCATTGCTTCAATGACAGTTTCTATCCCTCTCATTCTTTGCCATCCCCTTTTCCTTTTGCCTTTAATCTTTCCCAACATCAGGGTGTTTTCCAGTGAATCCTGTCTTCTCATTATTTGGCCAAAATATTTAAACTCCTGCTTCACTATTTGACCTTTCAGTGAATAGTCTGAATCAATTTCTTTAAGTATTGACTGATTTGATCTCCTTGCTGTCCAAGGAACTCTCAAAAGTCTTTCACAACGTCACAAAATCGACAGTGCTGTCGATTCTGCCAGCACTCAGTTTCCCTTAAAGTCCAACTCTTATAGCCGTACATTGCTACTGGAAAAGCCATGGCTTTGAGTATATGGGCCTTTGATGACAAGGTGATGGTTCTGCTAAAGCATGCTGTCCAGATTTGCCATAGCTTTTCTTCCAAGGAACAAGCATCTTTTAATGTCATAGCTGTAGTCACCACCTGCAGTGATCTTTGAACTCAAGAATATAAAATCTGACACTGCTTCCATTTCTTCTCCCTTCTATTTGCCAGGAAGTGATAGGACCAATTACCAAGATCATAGTGTTGTTGTTGTTGTTGGGAGTTTTTTTTTGATGCTGAGCTTCAAGCCAGCTTTTGCATCCTCCTCTTTCACTCTCATCAAGAAGCTTCTTAATTCTTTTTCACTTTCTGCCATCAAGGTGTACATATCTGAGATAGTTGATATTTCTCCCTGTCGTCTTATTCTGGCTTTTGAGTCATCCAGCCTTACATTTTGCATGATGTACTCTGTATGTAAGTTAAATAAATAAGGTGACAATAAGGATATGACATACTCCTTTCCCAGTCTTAGACCAATAAGTTGTTTCATGTTTGGTTCTCACTGTTGCTTGCTTTTTTTTTTTTTTTTTTTTTTTTTTTTTTGAGGCATTCGAAGTTAAGTGACTTGCCCCGGGTCACACAGCTAGTATGTGTCAAGTGTCTGGTCTGAGGCCAGATTTAAACTCAGGTCCTCCTGACTCCCAAGACTGGAGCTCTATTCACTGTGTCACCTACTTGCCCCTCTCACTGTTGCTTCTTGACCTGTGTATAGGTTCCTCAGGAGACAAGTAAGATGGTCTGCTACTCCCATCTCTTTGAGAACTTGCCACATTTTTTTGTTGTTGTTGTGATCCACACAAAGGCTTTAGTGAAGTTAATGTTGCAGAAGGAGATGTTTTTCTTTAACTCCCTTGCTTTTTCCATAATTGAATGAATATTGGCAATTTGGTCTCTAGTTCCTTTGCCTCTTTGAAAACTAACCAGCTCTTCTAGTCATTCCCACTGTATATATTGCTGAAGCCTAGTTTGCAGAATCTTAAGCATAACCTTTCTAGCATGTGAAATGAGTGTAATTGTTTGGTAATTTGAACACTCTTTGATATAATACTTACCTGTTGTATGTATCTTTACAGTGCTGAGAGTTTTCATTCAAAAACAAGGTGAAATTACGATTCCTTAGAAATCACAAATGCACAAAAGACTTTGGTGCTATGAAATTGATTTTCCTAAATTACAGATCTGACTACATCAATCCCTTTCTCAAGAAGTTTTATTTGCTTCCTATTGTCTCCACTAAAATACAAACTCCTGTGTTTGGCATTTAAAGCCTCCACAGTCTATCCCCAGTCTATTCTTCTAGACTGTTTTCACATTAATTTTTTTTTCATGAATTCTACTTTATAGACAACTGATTTCCTTGCTGATTTCTGTATGTGACATTCCATCTTCTACCAGTCTTCTTTGCCTAGAATGCTCTCGTTCACTTCTTGGATTTCCTATCTCCCTTCAAGAGTCAGCTCAGTTGTTACCTTCTAAGTGATGCCTTTCTACCTCCGTCACAAGTCCTGGTATACAGTTGATGATTAATAAATGCTTGTTCAATTAAATGTCAAGAATTCCTCACTCAATTATAATAATCAAATTATAATAAGATATATAATAACTGTTATTTACATAATACTTTAAATTTTCCTATGTACTTTAACAGACAATAACTAGTACCATAGATATTATTATACCTATTTTACAGATGAGAACATGGAGACAGAGAGGTGAAGTTGCTTACTCTATTTTATATATTGTCAGAGTCAGAGTTTGAACTCAAATCTTCCTGACTTCAGGACCAGGCTTTTATCTACTACATTAAGTTATCTATAAATTTGAAAGAAAAAAAATCAGCCTAAGTGAATAACATGATACCTTTCTTGACTACTCTGCCTACCTACTCTTTTAAGAACCATTCATGATTGGTTGAATTGTGCTATTTAAATTAAACCTCTTTCCTGGTCTACTACTTTATGTAGGAACTGTTACTAATCAGCAAACTAGGAAGGAAAAGATGATAATATCAAGAGGAGAACCTTTGGTTGCTTCTGTTTTGGATTTGATTTTGATTGAATGAACTTAGAATTTCCCTCCAATTAAATTCAATAAACATTTATTCATTAAATACCTACTAAGTATAAGGCAGTGTACGAGACCCTGTACAAAGATATAAATCCCAAACTCTTCCATTCAAAGATTTGGGGTTGGGGAGGTTGGGTCAATTTAACTTTAATGGCTAAATCAGTGCTTGTTCTTATTGATTTTATTGGGATTTTAGTATTCTCCTGAAGGAATCACCTTATTTCAAAGTAAGAATCAGAAATCGGCAAAAGAAAAGGGAAACAAAATAGGAAAGAGAACATAGCAGTTTTCTTTGTGGCAGCAAAGAACTGAAAATTTCAAGGATGCCTGTCAATTGGGGAATGGCTGAAAAAGTTATGGAATACAATTGTGATAGAATACTATCGTACTGTAAGAAATGATGAGCTCAGTGATGTTTAAAAAAACAAGTATAGACTTGCACAAAAGAATGAATAATGGAAACATGGATAAACTTACACAAAAGAATGAATAGCGAAATGAGCAGAATCAAGAGAACGTTGTATAAAGTAACAAGACTATTGTTTTAAGAACACTTTCAGTGACGAAATAATTTTGACTATTATATTCAATTACATATATGCATAATAATACTCAATTATAAACACTCAAATTAACTACAAATGATATATGAAAGATGTATTATCTTCATCCAGAGAAAGAACTAATAAATAGAAGTATCGATGAAATAGTTTTGTGTGTGTGTGTGTGTGTGTGTGTGTGTGTGTATAACACATACAAACATACATATTTGTGTCTAATGGTAGCCATCTCGAGGGTGGGGGTGGGAAGGAAGGAAGAAAAAAAGGAAAAAGAAAGTAACATGATAACTGTATTATATATTTAAAAGTACTGGAAAGTTGTATATAATAGATTTGGAGTTTCATGTACAATCATCTTTTTTTTTTTCATTCTACTATGTTATAGAAATGTTTGTTTTATTTCTTAAATTCAGAATAAAATAAATAATTTTTTAAAAGGAAGAATAGGGAACAAGCATGTGTGAAGCACCTGTTCTGTGCTAAGTGCTTTACCAATATTTTCTCATTAAATTCTAAAACTGTACCAGAAATAACACATCACCATAGTATTGTTGCTTTGGCTCCTTCAGCAGTCATCAGAGGAGGTTACATGTCATTAGTCTGTAATAAAGAAACACATAGTGTCAGAGGTGGAAGGGTTTGTGGCAGCCCTAACCAGAAGGAATCACTTCCCTCTAGTACTGAGCTCTAGTGAAAGGAAGCCCTCTGACTATAAAGGCGTCCTTGCCCACTGCTGGACAGCTCCAAGTCTGAGAGGGTTTGTCTTCTCCTTGTTCCTAAGTATGCCTCTCTTTTACTTCCACCTCTTGCTCCTAGTTCTTCCCTCACATACAAAATAGAATAAATTTGTTTCTCTCTTCCATATCATAGCTCCTCAACTATTTAAAGATATCTATTATTCTTTTGAGGTAGTTAGGATGGCTCAGTGAATAGAGCACCAGGCCTGGAGTCAGGAAGACCTGAGTTCAAATCCAGCCTCAGACACTTACTAGCTCTGGGACCCTGAGTGAATTACTTAATACTGTTTGCCTCAGTTTCCTCATCCATAAAATGAGCTAGAGAAGTAAATGGCCAACCTCTCCAATGTCTCCACCAAGAACACTCCAAATGAGGTGATGAAGAGTTGGATGTGACTGAAAGAATGATAAACAACAAAAATCATTCCCTTCTTTACACTTAATGTTTGCAGTTGCTTCATCTAATCCTCATATGGAATGCTCTTGAGGCTCTTCACTGTTATAGTTTACTGTCATCTGGTTGCTCTCCAATTTATCATTGTCTTTCTTAAACTGTGGCACCCAGAATGGGCCACTTCTACAGATGTAGCCTGAGTCAGAAAGAGTACAGAGAGTCCATTGGCCTCTTAATTTCTGGAAGCCGTGTTTAATGCTCTAGTAACATTAGCTTTTAACTGCCACATTATGCTTTTGGCTGAGGGTCTTGCAGTCCACCAGAACCCCCAGATCTTTCCCAAAGTACTATCTAATAATGCCTATTCTGTGTCATACTTAAGAAGCTGATTTTTGGAACCCAAGTGTAGGAATTTATGTTTATACCTGTTGCATTTTATCTTTTTAAACTCAGCCCAATTCTCTAAACTGTAAGAATCTTTTTGGGTCCTCACTCTGCCATCCATTGTGTTATCTCTTTCCCCCTACTTTTTTGCCTTCTGGAAACCTGATGAGCATGCCATCTTTGTCTTTATCCAAGTCACTGATATAAATAGTAAATAGCACACGCACAAGTAGAAATAGATCCCTGACACCCTCCACTGAAGATCTTCTGCCAAATTGTCATTGAACTAATAAAGAGACCACTTTTTCAGTACACCGTTTGATATTTATTTACAAAATACAACTTCTTTGTTGCATTAAGTTCAGTTTCAAGTCAATTCAACACACATTAATTAGGTACCTGCAGTGCAATGACAAAGACCTATCTTAATCCATCCAAATATTTCATAGCATAGTTTACTTCTCTCCAACTTTTTAATATGAGTAAGTATGTGATCAAATGCTTTGTGAAAAACCTAAATAAACTCTTTCTATGTATATATATACACAACATTTCCCTGATCTGCTAATGGAGTAACCTTTTCAAAAAAAGAAAGTTAATCTGACTTGACATGTTCATGATGATAACATGGGATCTTTATTTACTATGACATATTCTTTATTGAATTAAATTCCAGTTCAACTCAACAAACATTCATTAAATACTTTCTCCCTAGTAAAAAAGACCCAGATTAATATTCATCCTTTAATTTTATTTACAGGAATTTAAAGTCCTGTTCTAAATATAATCCTGCATCAGGACTGAGAAACTCAGAATTTAATGAAGTCATAGTAAATTACATCTTCATTGAGTGTAATGAATAGTGGACTAGAGAGAGTTAATATGACCACTTACACTTAACACAATTTCAACCCTGGGAACATTCAGTTTCTCTAATATCCATCAGCAAAATTTCTTTCTTGCAAATAGATGAGTTAATAGTAATGAATCAGAATAAGAAATGAAGGCTTCTTTAACCTCTGACTTTAAAATCATTTAACTCATTTAATCAAGTGATCTGGGATCAATAATCTTGGGATGGCCTGAGATGTAGAATACCAGATTCCAATCACAGCAGAATTATCACACACCATAGCAGAAATCACTCTTAGCACTTGATGGTAACATTAATGTTAACTATTGTCTAATGCTAACAATTTTTGTAACACGCAACTGTCTGATGTCTCTTTAGTTTAGCATATGCAGTGCAGTGTCAGAGTAGGAGAAAAGGCTTTAAGGATTCTGTCATTCATAGTTGATTAATTTGGTCTGTACAGCACTAAGTCAGAAGCATTAGTAGTGTATTTGCCACTTATTGCAAAATTTGTCCACAGCTTTCAAATGTTAAGAGTATACTTTTGGACACAATAAAAAATTGCTTTCCTCAAAAATTATTATATTGAATTACAAGTGACATTCAATCATATACTCAATCTTTTAGTTTGTTATATGATTTTAGGTTTTGGTATGTACCTAAAAAATTTACAAATAGGGGCAGCTAGGTGATGCAGTGGATAGAGCACTCATCCTAGAATCAGGAGGACCTGGGTTCAAATTTGGCCTCAGACATTTGACACTTACTAGCTGTGTAACCCTGGGCAAGCCTCATGAAAAAAAAAATTTCAAATATATATTTTTTCCTGCACTCTTCGGCTGACTGTTGTATAGTAAGTGACTTTCCTCCATTTGTGAGAAAATCACGAGCCAGCTTTGGAATGAAATTGGAAATGAGTCTTGTTTGCTAAGAACCTGAGAATCTTTTTTAAATGATTTCCTGAATTAAGGTCTTTCCAACTCTATGATTCCATAAAAATTTTTTTGCAAATGGAGTTTAGCATTAGGTAGGGCAGCTTAGGTGGCACAGTGGATAGAGTAGCAGGCCTTGAGTCAGACTGTCCTCAGACACTATGTGTGTGACTGTGTGACCCTGGACAAGTCACTTAACCATAATTGCCTCAGTTTTCACATCTGTCAAATGAGCTGGAGAAGAAAATGGTAAACTACCCCAATGCCTTTGCCAAGAAAACCCCAAATGGGGTCATGAAGGCTAAACACAACTGAAAAATTATTGAACAACAACAAAACTGGCATTATTTAATTTAAATTTAAAATGATGTGGGCTTTTTGTATTTTGTGTTTTATGAAGTTAGTAATGCTGAATCCTGTTCCTTTCTTTTCTGTTTTCAAATTGTATTCACATCTTTATTGTATAGTGGTACGTGTTTTTGAGAATGTGATCTAATTAACATGATTATAGATAAAAGATTCAGAATTACAAAAATTAGAACCATAGTCTTAGAACTGGAAGGGACCTTAGCAATTATCTAATCCAACTCCAGATGAGACCGAGAAAGGACAAGTGACTGTCCAGAGTCACACAGCAAGTGAATCTCAGAGCCAGGATTTGAACCAGTTTATTCTGACTCCAAGTCAGATGTTCTCTTTCATTGGACCGTTATACCTACCAAAGTCTTGCTACCTATAAATTGAAAATGTGTCTTACCTTGACCTAGATAAGTAGCAATATAAAAAGGAAACTGTTGCAATCTCTTCCAGCCATTTAATAAACATTTATTAAGCACCTACTATGAACGAGGCACTATGCCAAGCAGTGGGAATACAAAGAAAAGCAAAAGATAGTCCCTGCCCTCAAAGAGCTCACAATCTTATAGGGCCAACAACATGTAAATAATTATGTACAAACAAGCTATGTAAAGCATATCAGGGTATAATCAATAGAAGGAAGGCCGTAGAATTAAGATTGTTCATTACAGGCTTACTGTAGAAGGGGTGGTTTTTGCTGGGGCTTGAAGGAACCAGAGTAGCTAGGAGGTAGATATGAGGAGGGGTGAGCATTACATGCGTTGAGGACAGTGAGTAAAAATGCCCAGAGACAGGAGAGGGAGTATCTTGTTCAGGGACCAGCAGAGAATCCATTGTCCCTGGACTGGAGTACATGGGAGAAAGAGAGAAAGTAATAAGGTATACAAAGAGTGGAAAGGTAGATTATTTAAGCACTTTGAATGCCAGAGGCTTTTACAATTAATACTGGAGGTGACAAGTAGTTGACATTTTTAAAGGGAGGGGGAGTTATGCTCACACCTGGTCTTTAGCAATCCCACTTTGATAGCTGAGTGGAGGATGAGAATGGGGAGAGATTTGTGGCAGGCAGACCAACCAGCAGGTTATTGTGAAAGTCCAGACATAAGGGTATATACAAGGGTGGTGGCAGTGGCAAAGGAAAGAACAGGGCATATGCAAGAGATGTCACCAAGCTGAAATTGACAGGCCTTGGCAACAAATTGAAATATGGTGGGGTGAGAGAGAATGAGAAGTTAAGAATGAAATACATTGTAAGCTTAGAAAACTGAGTGAATGATGATTTCCTTGATGGCAATAGTGAAATTTGGAAGGATCAGGGGAAAGATAATGAGTTCACTTTTGGAAAGAATGAGTTTAAGATGTCTGCTAGACACCCAGTTGAGATGTCTGATAGGCAGAGATTCAAGACTGGAGGTCAGTAGAGAGAGTAGGGCCTAGATGATTAGATTTGAATATCATCTAGGAGATAATAATTAAAGCCATGAGAGTTGATGAGATCACCAAGTGAAATGGAGAAGAGGGCCTAGCATAGAGCCCTGTGGAATATCCTTGGTTACTCAGCCTGACCTGGATGAAGACCCAGCAAAGGAGCCTGAGAAGGGGCGGTCAGATAGGAAGAAAACCAGGGGCAAGTAATTTCCTGAATACTTAGAAAAAAGAGAGTGTAAAGGCAAAGAGGGTTATTAGCAGTGTTGATGGCTGCAGAAGAGTCAAGAGTGATGAGAACAGAAAAGGCCATTAGATTGGACAGTAAGAAACTAGTAACTTTGGAAAGAGCAGTTTTCATTGAATGATGAGACTGAAAATCAGAATGTAGAGAAGAATTTCACCACAAAAGGCAGGAGAGATATGAGAGGATAGTTAGCAAGGATGGATGGATCAAGTGAATTTTTAAGGAAGGTGGGAGACATGGACATGTTTTCTTCAGTAGAGAAGGAGTCAGTAGACAGGGAGGAGGGACTGAAGATAAGTGAGAGTGGAGATAACGGAGGCAAGCTTTTCAAGAAAATGGGTTGGAATGGGACCACTTGTGCATATGCAATTTTATTATCCTCAAGTTTGTTACTTTATTATAATTTCAAACACCTGCCTTATCCCGTTACATGAATCTTTGGCTGCAAATCTATATTTGGATGTTGTTTGCCTTTCCTAAACTATTTATGCTTCATGTCAATCGATTCTTCCCCGGAGTTGTTTCTTTTTGTTATTGAATAGAAAGATTCTGTAATTCTTGATCCTTTGGAAACCTGTGTCCTGGATATTTATTTGAATAGGGGTGATCTTACAGAGAGGCCTGGGATTCATAAGATGAGAATTCTACTCTCTACCTCTGACTCACTGGCTTCAGCAGGTCATTTCATTATCCTAGGCTTTAGTTTCCTCCCCTGTAAAATGAGATGGATGAGCTAGATGATCTCTAAGCTTCCTTTCCTCTCTAAAATTCTGATTCTCTAATTGTATGTACAACACCTCATTTGTGATGCCAGCCCAGCAGTGAGGCTAATCCAGGTTTTAGGTTTCGGGCCAGGCAGGTTATTAGAGCTGTCTCTTGGGAAGCCTATCACTACCTTTTGTTTTCTCACACATTTCAGTCTGCAGAGCCTGGAGGAGCAACCTAGCCTACCCCTCTTCATGAAGACTTTGAGGTTTTCTGGGATGGCTGAAAGTTACAGAGTGGCAGGGCTAATGGCAGGCAATTGACCCGTCTTTTCACATCTCAATCTTAAATTCAGGTTTTCATTCCTACCTTTTCTGGCTTAAGGAAGTATTCTAAATATGTCCTTTCAAACTTAATGAAAGCCCGAAGTCTAACAATTAATGTCTGAATGATGCATGACTTACCTGGGAAATTGTTTTTAATTAGGATACAAAGCTTCAAATGTCAGTGGAAGAATTGTGGGAAACGATTCCATATTTAATGTCAAGAGCGTACTTTCAGGTCTTCTCTTGCTACTGTTGTTATCTGCTCGATACTAATATGGCAGCAATCAGAGTTTGCTTCGGCAGCAACAACAACAAAAAAAGCCACTCAAGTCTGAGAGCAATGCTCTGCTTTTGACAGGCTGACAGCATCTTAGAAGAAAATGTCAGGGTCAATATAATCATATTTACTGACAGTTCAGCCTTTTTCCATGTTATAGAAAATGGTTTGAAAGTTGGCTTTTATCAAAAACAGAAATGTTGGCCACTTAGAATGATAAAACAATAGTAGAAAGCTTAGTCATTTTCCAGTTATAAAGTGATACTTTCATAAAAATAAACAATGCAAACTTCAGAGAGCCAAAACAATTACTCACAGAAATAGTTTCATTTTTTCCATCCTTGTGCTCTGATTTAAAACAACTGTGTCCAGTTGGAACTGGGGAGAAATCAGTGGTTTGTATTCCATTAAGTAACCCCTTCTTGATCCCGTCAAGACCAAATGTAAAAGAAAAGAACAAGCCTTGTGTAGATACTTAAAGATCATTTGGGTTCTCTCTTACTTCGAAGTAATAGTGGTACAGAGGGAATTCATGTTTTGCATGCCAAATGAATTTATTTTTAATCTTTTAAAAATGGTTGCTTATTAAATTTTATTAAAGTTCTTAGAAAATATTTATAGATTTGATATTTATCTTACATTTATTTTACTTACAGTTTGTAACTTTCCTTGGCTCTTCCATTCCTTCACCTCTTCCAAGTCTACAAAACCTCAATTCACCAACATTCATGGGAGAGGAGAAGCTACAAAAATTCAATTTTTGGTTTACTACAAATTATTAGCAACTCATTTATAAGCTCCTTCAAGGCAGGAACCAGTTTTCTGGGTGGCAGCACCATATAGTCAAACATTCAGTTGACAATCGTTTGTTAAGGGCTTACCATGTGCCAAGCACTGTAATAAGTCTTGAGGATATAAGAATGGCAAAAACATGGTTCCATACTTTAAGGGGCTCATTGTCATTGGAGGAGACAACAAGCAAATCACTGTGTACATACAAGATATATGCAGTGGTAAATAAAGGTAATATCAGAGGGAAGATATGGGGTTGGGGGGTTGAATTTGATTTAGAAAGCTAGATTTCAAATCCTGACTTTTCCATTTATGTAATAGAGAGAGTCCTTATACCTGGCACAAGTCATTTACCATTGATGGGCATCAGTTTTCTTCTTTGTAAATTGAGGAGACTGAATTAGATGACCTCTGAGGTCCCTTCCCAACTGAAACCTATGATCCCATGATTTCTCAAAACAGTTAGCACTGTGCTTTGTCCAAAGAAAAGAGTCTATTATTGACTTTTTTTTCTTTTTTCTTTTTGCTAGGCAATTAGGGTTAAGTGACTTGCCCAGGGTCACACAGCTAGTAAGTGTTGTGTGTTGTGTCTGAGTCCGGATTTAAACTCAGGTCCTCCTGACTTCAAGGCCAGAGCTCTATCCACTGTGCAACTTAGCTGCCCCTATTATTGACTTTGCCAAATGACTGACCACAGAACAGTTTTTTGGTTCAATACTTGATAAAAAGAAAATCTTTTTGAGATGTATTAGTATAGCATCCTGTCTTAGTAGATTCAGTTTATTGATTAGAATTTAGACTTCATTGATTCAAGACCATTCCGAGGTTGTTGTATGCATCAGTCTGCTTAGTGGGGGGAGTGCGGTAGATCCAGATGTAGAAATTTTAGGCCATTCTAGCCTCAGGATATCTCTTGGAAGTTTTCTTTTTTGTTTTGTTTTTTTTTTACATTTTTTTTGTTTCCTAAATATAAGGGGAAAAATAGGATGACAGTTAATTGAAGACTGAACAAGTTTTAATATGATCTGTAGAAACTTTCAGAAGTGATGAGACTTTAGATCCTACTTTGCCTAGCACCACTTTTCCTTTCCCATTTTACATATGTAAAACCTGAGAACTAGAGAATTTGAGTATCTTGCCTGTATTCACCAGTCTGCCTAGTAAGGAGACACTATGTTATGATCAAAAGTGTATTAATCCCTTATTCTTCATAAACTTGTAAATCAAGAAAGAAACACCAGCTAGTAGTAGCAGTAGTAGTAGCAGCAGCAGCAGCAGCAGCAAAGACAGGAGGAGCACCTGAGTAAGTCACTTAGCCAATGCCTTTATCCTGACTGTTTTTCTGTGTTGGGAAAGCTCTTTTCTCTCTCCTTTCCACTTCTCAGTTACCCTGATTTTCCTTAAAGACTCAGTTCAAAACTTACCTACCAAGAAATCTTTTTCTTCCTTTAGAATGTAAACTCATTGAAGGCAAGGAGTTATGTTTTTGGCTTTCTCTGTTTCTCTAGGGCTTAGCACAGTATCTGGCACAGAGTAAGCTCCTAATAAACCTTTATTGACTTGACACATTCCACTACCTGATGCTGCTTGGTATCCTTTGAATTTATACTTATGTTTTAGATGTAACTTAGATTTTACATGAGAAAAAAGAAATCCAACTTTATTTAAGTCACTTTTATGGAGAGCAAGGATAGAGAGTGTTTATTGTATCAATATTGTATTGCCAATAAACAGTCCCATTCCTAGATTGAAAATGTCTTAGTCCCTGTAGTATGTTGCCTTTCTGTCTAAGCAGGTATGCTGTATTTTACTTTGACTTTGCATCTGGCTGGTTTATGAGGCCCAAACATCTCCCATGGTTGTGATTGAATTTTAAAAACACAAAAACTTCAGTCTTTATTATGCTTGGGGGTTACGGTGTGCAGATAAATTTGTCAGCCCTGTTATCTAATCATTGGCACATTCCAGCAATCCACAATGAATTGTTTTTTCTCCTGAAAGGCAGAAATTATAGTTATTATGTAGACTCTCCCCATCTTGTAGGGCTTATGGTCCATAAGGTGAGCCTGAGCTCCTAACAGCAACTAAGAAGGAAACCAGTTGTAAGAAGATAGATGAGGGACTCTTGACGTTTGTGCTTAGACTCCTGAATTGAGATTTTAAATTCACCTTTGATAATAGGAGATTATTGCTTACTTCCTTCACACCAAGACAGAACACAACAAATGCGATAGAGCGCTTCACTTTTTTTTTTATAGAACTGACTACTCTTGGCAATTACCATCATACTAAAGGTTGCTTCTTTCTCTTATGCTTTACCTCCACCTAAAAATTTATCCTTGTCTTCTCCCAGGCTCCCTATGCACAGCTACATATACTTTTAGAAATGTATTTACATCATGCCTGTATTTATGCCTGTTGGTGTTCTTTAGTTATTAACCAAAACAGTTCTGCCACTGTTTTGTTTCATCCCCGTGGGAGATGCCTTGAAATATTTGTTAATCAAATTTGAGATGTGGTTGCTCCCAAACACACATAAAGATTACATTGATAGGATTGCATTAATCATTTCTATACTTCTTCTATACAATCTTGTTGTTTTGCTGTTGTAATTTAAATCTAGCTTTTGCTTGGTCTTTAGTAGTTTTAGTCATTTTCATTTATCTTCCCTAAGGTAAGCTTCTTCCCACGATTAATTTGCATATCAGAACTCTTACCTAGCCTTGACTTCTTTGTTGTTGTTGTTGAGTCCTTTCAGTCATCTCCCCATTTGGAGTTTTCTTGGCAAAGATACTGGAGAGAGGTTTGCCATTTCCTTCTCTAACTCATTTTGTCAATAAGGAATTAAGAGACAAACGGGGTTATGTGACTTGCTCAGGGTCACACAGCCAGTAAATGCCTGAAACCAAATTTCAGCTCAGGAAGGTGAATCTTCATGACTTCAGACCCAGCACTCTATTCACTGTGCCACCTAGCTGACCTCTTCTTTTGAAATACCTGGAACTTTTATGGGGACCTAAAAGATAGCTTTTTCTTTTGGAAAAATATTTTCAGACTTTCTGGGTAGCTAATGAGATTGGAGTGAGGGAGAGCCATTTTCCTTTGATTTGCAACATACCAAGTATTATACTTCTTTCATTAGAAAAAGTTGGCATATCCCACCACTCTGCCATGAATTGTTTTTCCTCTTCAAGGATAGAAATTGTAATAATTATATAACTCCCCCCATCTTGTAGCTATAGGGCATATGGTTCACAAAGTGAGTCCCAGCTCTTAACAGCAGCTAAGGAGGAAGATCATTTGTCTAAGAAAATAGATAAAGGACTGTCTTTATAAGGCAGCTGGGTAGTTTAGATAGGGTTCTAGGTCTGGAGTCAAAAAGACCTGACTTCAAATTTGACCTTGGATACTTAATTTTAACTGTGTGAGCCTGGGCAAGTAACTAAAACTCTGCCTCATTTTCTTCAACTGTAAAATGGAGATAATAACAGCACCTACATCATAGAACTGTTATGTTAATCAAATGAGATAATATTTGTAACATGCTTAGCACAGTTCCTGGCACATAGAAGGTTCTATATAAAAGTTAGATGCTATTATTGTTATTATTACTATTATTATTATTTGTGCTTAGACTCAAAGATCTAGAGCTCGAAGGTATCCCAGAGACCATCTAGTTCAGTTTCTCCCCCAAGGTAGTTAAGTGCTTTGTTCAAGGTCATATAAGTAGTAATTTGAACCAATGTTCTCTGACTCCAAATTCCAAATTTTATAGAATAAGGTCACACAGTTTAGCAAGTAGCAAAGCTGGGACTTTGGAAATCCAGAGCTCCCTTCCACCGTGCTCTGCTGCCTTGAGTAGAAAATCCTGTACTACTTGGATTATTGGGTTTTTTAGATATGTGATGTACTTCCTCTTGGCTGCTTGTAGCTTGACTGTATAATTGTAGTTTCAGAGTTTGAAAACAGTGTGTCTGGGAGAGTTGAATCAGGAATTCAGCTCTGGTTATGTCATTTGAATTGTACCAATCTGTAATCTGTCCCTTGATTCTTTAGGAATAAAAAAAGTATTCTCATTTTTTTCTCACATTTCCTGAAATATGATATTCATGTTCTTTCTTAATATTTTTTCTGGAAGGTCATTTGATAATTTTAGGATATTTCACCAACCTTTATTCTATAATTCCATCTTTTTTAATGTTACTATTTTTAATTTATTTTGCTAATTATTCTGCCTCTTCTGTTTCGTTTTGTTTTTTCTTCTAGCAGGTCAGTTCTATTTCCCATTGAAGAATTCCCATTTTTTTATGTCAATTATCCCCACATAATTTCAAGTCAGTCAGTTAATTAATATTTATTAAACATTTATTATATTTCAGCCACTGTGCTAAGCCCTACCGATCCAAAGAAAGTCAAAAGGCAGGCCCAGCTCTCAGGAAACTCACAGTCTAATGGGGAATACAAACAAACAACTCTTCACAAACTAGCTACTTGCAGGATAAAGTGGAGATAATCAACAGAGGGAGAGCACGAAAATTAAGGAGACTGAAGTATCAAAGATCAGTCTAATTGCTTTATTTATTGGGTTTTGTCTTCATCTTACCTTGTTCCTTTTTTTTTTTCTTCTACTTCCTTACTTGTGTTAGGTCCCTCATGATTGCCTTTGCAGCCATAGTTAATGTTAATTTATTATTCTTTCAGATGAATTATCTTTACTTTTACTTCCAAATCCAAAGTATTTATTTATCATGTTGGAGCATTTCTTTCTTGCTCATTTCTCTAACTGGGCCTTTTCCTTTAGTTTATGGTATGTTTCTTTTGAGGTTTTGTTTTGATTTTGTTTGTTTTTTGTTTGTCCCTTTTCTTTGGTGTGTTTATTTTTGTTTTATTTTGGGGGAGGGGGGAGGTTGATGGGCTGGACTGTATTTTGAACTCTCATTCTAACACTTATATGCTCAACTTTGCCAAAGAATTTTTGCCAAGTCATGATTTATTTTTTGATTTCATAATTGTGGATTGATGTAACCTCATAAAGCTAGAAGAACTTTTTTTTTAAAGTATAAATCACTTTGAGCATAATCTGAGGTTATATTACTAAATTATCAAACCAGAAATTGAAGTAAATAAAAATAGAATTACTCCTTTGAATCAATTAAATAGGTAGGATGGCACATTCAGCCCTATTCAGAACCGTTATGATGATCAATTTAACTTGGAAGAAAGAGGAACAAGTGACACTCCTTCAAGTTCTGGTATTAGACAGCATAGTAAATTGGAACAGATCAGAAATAGTAATAGCCCAACTGCTAGAAATGGTTTGGGGCAAATGGCACCAAACTCCATAGTAAGCAAACCATACATGCACATAAAATGGACTGATGATATGAATGCCTTTGTAGTATGTCAGTACTATATGTATCATAACAAAATTGGAAACAAATATAACCAGTTACAGATAAAGGCTCCATTCAGCTTTTTCTCAATAATATCCTCAGCTCCAAGTTATATGATAACATATTATAGATCACTGTGGGGCAATAATAAGAAAAAACTTCATACCCAGAATAGATCAAAATATATTGGGAATTGATGAGTTGCCTAAATTTGAAGGTGAAACAGCTAAAAATCCTGAAGGCATCAAACGTTTGTGCTTAACACAAACTACAGAAATGCTACCTACTAATAAAACGGACAGAAACAACATTGGTATCTCCTGTGATTTTGAAGAGAATTTGGACATACTTAAAATGGATTTTTGAAAAGCCATTTTTTGAATCCAACTAATACACCAGCTCTCCCAAAGTAAAGTAATCAAAAAAGCTACTGTCTGCTATAAACATTGTTAACAAATCCATTTAACCACAATATTTGACAGAGTGTGAAAAATACTTGGGGTATTTTCAATAGGTGTTAGCAAGCTAAAGATATTGGAGGAAAGGTAGAATGTATAGAGATATTCTTAGGGATAGGTGTAAAACACTTCCATGGCAGAAGTGACTTCTGAAGACTGTTAAAGATCTACAGAAACACAATGGAAGATCATGTCATTATCTAGCCATTATTTGAAGCAGAAAATTTGAACAATTTATCATTTGATTAAAGACAACCAAACAATGAAATTTGTAGAATGGATCCCAGAAAATGAAAGTATATCAGAAATTTTTGATATCATTAATGAATAATTAAAAGCAAAAGTCAAAATGTTGAGGTTATAGAAGGAGGCAAAGCAGTACCCAGAAGAAAATAAACAATCAGTATCAATTTAAAACTACACTATGTTGCCTTAAAAAAGAGAGAGAGAGAGAAATTAATGGACAGAGAGAACCCCCCCCATAGGAGGATATAGAAAATTCTTGATTGTCTAGATAGTTAAAAGAAGTCCAACTCAATGAAAACATAACCTAGAGCAGACATGAAACAGAAAGCTTGTGTTACCATTAATGTAATGAGTCACAGAAGAATTATGTCAACAGAAGTGACTGAAATTCTAGCTTCTCTACAAATGAGAAATCAGCAGGTCAAGATAAGATCCATAATTATTTACTTATGCTTCACAGTAGTGCATTAATTACTAGCAAAATACTTGGACAGATTTTTCTTTGATTCAGGGTTGATCCTATCTTTCTTAACAGAAGCCATCACACATTTCATACTAAAAGATGAGAATATCATTGTCTATCCAGATACAGACCAATTATATGTGTATGTATGCCTTCTATAAAGCATTCACAATTTGCATTACTCAAAAAAGTTTATATACACTGAAAAACAATATGGTGGTTGAGGAGCAAGAAGGGTGTGCCAAAAAGTGTCAGAGACATAAAAACAACTCATTATTAATTCAGTAATTATTGAAGAAGGCACCCACAAGTGCCATATATTGTTGTTCAATTGTTTTCCAGTCATGTCTGACTCTTCATGACCTTATTTGGTTTTCTTGGCAAAGATAGTGGACTGGTTTTCCATTCCCTTCTCCAGCTCATTTTACAGATGAGGAAACTGAGACAATCAGGATTAAGTGATTTGTTCAGGGACACACAGCTAGTAAGTGTCTTGAGGCCAGATTTGAACTCAGGAGGATAAGTCTTCCTGACTCCCTTCTGTGACTATCCACTGAGCCACCTGCATTGTCTTTTTTATTGATTATCCACAAAACCTGTTGACTCAGTTCTTCACTCATCACTTGTTCATATACTTCAGATACATAAAACCAATATAGTAAAAGCACTCAAGTAGAACATCCTTTTAAAGAGTTCATTCTCTGTATAGGTCAATGAATCAACTCAACTGAGGCAAATTCTACATAGATAGGAAGGTGTGGGGAAGTAGATTTTTTTTCTATCCAAGCATTTCTTTGCTGTAATCAGAAGTTAGATCCTTTTTTAAATTCTCGAGAGTACTTTGTCTTATATCCTTCATTTACTGCTTCTATTGCTGTTCTTGGTGTGGTGTTATGTTTGGTAACTGTAATTACAAATACTTTTCTGTTTTAAGTAAGTAGCTCTGTGTATTGCCATAATCATTTTTAAAGTAAGCCTTGTTTTTCTTATAAACAGATATGATGCCTACACCTACCCTAGATTTTATTTCCCTCTTTCCTACCAGGAAATGTGTTTTTTCTACCCTATGAAAGGCAGGGACACAGGTTATCCATTCACAAAACAACATTTAGAGCACATTAAGAGGAAGACATGCAATGTGTGGTTGGGTTTATTATTCTTCCTTTGTTTCCTAATTTATTCCTCCTCTCAACCCCAGTCTCTGGCTAGTGTTACTATGGCACCTTAGTTGTGGCATGGAAAACAAGCTAATTAGTTTCTTTGGAACAGACAATAGTGGCACATCTTGAGGCACAAGCATCTGGCGCTCTCAGCCCCTATCCATGCCTGCCTGAGGAGGAGTGGGGCCCTGGGGTTGTCTCACAGTTTTCCAAATATTTTCCTGGTACGACACAGCCTTCTTTATGTTTCCCTTTGCTTCTGTGAATGGTTATTTGTGTGGTTTTTCTTAAAAAATCACTAATCCCACACTCAGCTGGTCCCTTTCTGTCTTCTATCTCCACACAGTAAGCGGCACAGAGTAATTTGGTGCTATTTCTGCCCTCTTACTTCTCTGACCAGGGTTCTTTACTCTCTGTAAGCAATGTTTATCTTCTTTATTTTAGTCAGAAATTTCTGGTTTTCAAAAAAAGAAGAATATTTCTCAAAACCAAAGGACATCCCTTATCAACAAGCCTAATAGTTTGATTTCTTTGCTTCTTTTGACATGACTACATTTAGTAGACACACATTATTTGTCATATCGCCATTATCTACCTATAATTGCTCATGTAGCAGGAGATTTACTGCAAAGAGTTGTGATCACTAAAGCATCTATTTTTATACCTAATTTTCTTTTTTGGATGCAGAAGACACAGGTAGTATAAGTCAGGACCTAGGGTTTTATTGATAAAAGATACCCTAGGTGAGGAAATTTCTACCAATAGATTGGTACCTATTCTGTACCTGATAGTCTTTTAAAATATATTTTTATTTATTTCATTAAACATTTCCCAATTACATGTAAAAAAAATTAACAATCTTTTCTTTTTTTAATTTTGAGTTCCAAATTCTCTCCTCTGCCCCCTCCCTTGAGAGGACATGCAGTTTGATATGCACGTAAAGTCATACAAAACATGTTTCTGTATTTGCTATATTGCAAAAGAAAAAGAAAGTTTAAAAAAGTGTGCTTCATTCTGCATTCAGAGCTCATCAGTTCTCTAGAGGAAAGGAGTTTTCATCATGGGTCCTTTGGAATTGTCTTGGAACATCATCTTGATCAGAGTAGTCATGTCTTTTCACAAGTGATCATCCTTAGAATATCTGTACCTGATAGTCTTAAAGAGTTTCCTGGATCCCTGAGTTTAAGTGACTTACTTGCCCATGGACACATAGCCATTATCAACAGAACATTTGAACCCACATCTTCCTGACTTGGGGGCTAAATCTCCACCCACTACATCACATTAAGAGGATATTTGAAAATGTATCTAAGTGTAATGAATACTGATCCAGATCAGCACAAAAGTGATTACATGTAAAATAAATTCTCAGTTAAATCTTTGTTATTGCTATGATAGATGCCATTGGGGAACAAAGGACTTTTTTTTTTTATTGAATTATAATCATGACATCCCATCACAGGGCGATCTAGGAAATTACTCCAGGAAATCCATAGAGAATGGTATCCTATATGTACTTTGTCTTTCCTTGCTCTTATCTGGGGGTCTGGTGAAGTGACTTTGTGCAATGACTCACTTCACTGATAAACTGGAATTATATTTATATATAATCCATACTTACATCCAGCTGATGGAATCAGGCTTGCTTTTGTTTTCAAAGTGTACCCAGAAGAGTGATATGGATGATTTTGTCTAGAGCCAAATTATTCCCCTTTGTTGACTATGTTGCCCAAGAATTTTCAGTTAAACAAAGTTCTTTTTAAAGTACTGACGGGTGAGACCCCTAATAGGTTCTCGTTTATTAAATTCATGAAGACTAGAATATGTTAGCCACAAACTTGGCACTTCTTTTTCCAATAATATTGCATGCCTTTTATTGTTTTATTTTGAGTTTTCCTGTAGTCTGGAACATACAGCTTAGTTAAGACTAGATATATCAAAGAAAAATATGGCTGGCATCTATTTTTAAAATCTTTCTAATAAAGCATAACACAAATCTCAAAATATTTAAGTACTGAATATTTACTTTTAAAAAGAGATAAGTCTGGGGAGGGAGGGGAGAAAATTATTTAAAACACAAAAGCTTATGGAAGTGAATGTTGAAAACTAAAAATAAATTAATTTTTAAAAAGAGGTAAGTCAAAAATGGGATGAATTTAAATTGTGAACTTGTTAAATTTTTTTTAAAGCCTCTTGTTTTTGTAAGTTCATGGCCTTCAGTGCAGAGAACCCAAATGCATGTCATAATATCTGCATCATAATTCCCTTGTGGCGCATTTTAAAGAAAAATACACACAGACACGTATCTTGGAGCTGGGCCAGTGTTACTCTCCAGGGGAATAATGTTCTGCACCTTAAATTACAATCAGATGGATTTTAGCACAGATCAAGTTTTCAGTCTAAAATTGGTGAGAAGCCTAATTATTTGACCAGGTTACTATTTATATAGACCACTCCACAGCTATCTGTGGTTTATCCACAGCTGGCAATGTGCTAGCTCTGGAAGGTTTTTATTTTATGCTGGAACTTTTTTTTTTTAAGAAAAGAAAAGAAAAAAAGCTTTAAACTCTGCTCATTAGATGAAACACTTAAAGCCAGTACATATTACTATGGAGACAAGATGTTACATAAACTGTTCACTTTAATTCTACAAGTTACCAAAATAGCAAAGGAAGCAGCTTGCATGCTCGTTGTTTTCAAGTGACATGGTATTTGGTGGGCATGGGCATGAAAACATTTTTTAAATACTTTGGTTCCTATGACCGTTACTCCTTACTTTCAAGAACATCTAAACTTATTTTAAATGAATTATGGCATAGATCATGAATGTAATGATAAAATGATATTATATACAATAACAATAAGGAACTATTGTCTGAATGGTTATTAAAAATAATGTTAACGTTGTTATAGCTTCAGACGACTATTTATTTCTATTATAAAATCTGTTGTCAATTTCTTGGCATTTGTGAGACATTAAATCCTTCAAAGGATTGGCACAAATGACTTCTTCATATGAATGAACTTCTAAATGCAGAAAAATAAATCTTCTGAACAGCAAAGTGAACCTCATTCTTCCTACTTAAGTACTTTGATCATCAATAGACTATTTTATTGACATTTTAAAAGAATTGCTCCTCCTCCTCCTACTGCTTTTTATTTGATTTTGTGAACTTATTGGGTGTATCACAAAAAATGAAATGGACTCTATTGTAACAAAGAGGAAGCAACTGGTCACCAGTGTACTTCTATTTTTATCACTCTGTTAAACCTATTCTCAAGCATTACGATCACCTCCTAATTTCCAAGCCTACTTGCCAGTCCCCCTTTTCTTTGGGGATTGCATATCATCCTTGACCTTTATACAATTCTCAATTCCACCTTCTCCTACTAGTTCCTGCTGCTCTGGCTTCTGAGACACCACCCTGTATGGTTTCTCTTCTTACCTCTTCAAGTGTTCCTTCTCCAACCACTTTGAAAAGTCTTCATTTTCTTCCCAATTTGTTAACATATCGGTTGTTCCTCAAGGATCTGTTCAGGTCCCTTTTCTCTTTAAGTTCCACTTCCTCAGGAATTTTATTTACTCCTGTGGCTTCAATGACTACCTCAACAGTCTCCCTCATCCCTGTTTCCAGTCTTGACATCTCTTTTGAACTCCATTCTCAAATTGGTAACAGCGAGGAAGGGGAAAATCTCCACCTGCATGTCTGTACCAGTACCTCAGATTCAATATGTACCTAAGCTAGCTCATTATTTTTACTCTTAAGCCTGCTCTTCCTTCTGAGTTTATCATTGCTCTTTGTCACACTGCCAACCAACCTCTCTTTCAGTCTGTAAACATCGATTTATCTTCAACTCTTCTTTCTCCTTTTTTAAAAAAATAAATTTTATTGATATCTTTTGTTTTTACGTCACCTACATTTTCCAGTGTTTTCCTTCCCTTTCCCAGAGAACCATCTTTAATAACAAAGAATAAAAAAGAAGGGAAGACAGCTCAGTGTTAACAGATATGTTGAAAGTTTAACATTATATACAGTGTTCCCCGCCATAATCAGACACTTGTGTAAAGAAGTAGAAGGAGATGCTTTTCCTTTATTATTAATGATGGTGGCAGTAGTGATGATATTTGAAATTTATATAGTGCTTTAAAGTTTGCGAAGTAATTTACACATATTATTTTGCTTGACCCTCACAACAGCCGGATCGAGTAAGTATTGCAGTTATTTTTTGCACCATTTTACAGGTAAGGAACTTGAGTTTTAAAGATGTTATATGATTTCCTGTGGTCACAATGCTAGCAATTTCAGAGGTAGGATTTGAACCAGGCTTTCCTGACCACATTTCCAGTGCTGTGCATTATGTCACATTGCCTCTCTACTTTTCATATCTAAGGCACTTACCAAGACCTGTTAATTCTATCTCTGTAAAATTTCTCCTATCTTGCCAATGTTTTGTGTTCCTATTGCCCCCATCCTGGCACAGACCCTAGTTTGCATCCACCTAGGTCCTTATAAATCTTCCTGCCTCTACTGCCCCATACCCCTGCTATCCCTTCCCACCCCCTCCCATTTATCATTGATACTGCTTTCAGTTATGGTTATGTCATTATTTTGTTTATTCTTCTTCAGGATCTCTCATTTGTTTACCAGGCAGTGCTAATACTCTACTGCATGGCATGGAAGGCCTGCCATAATCAGGCACCAACCTTCTTTTCCACCTTTATGTGATGTAACTGTTGTCTATGTACTCCATGTTCCAGCCAAACTGAACTACCTTCTCCTCTCCAAAATACATTCTGAGCTCCGCTGCCTCTTTGCCTCTGTTTGTGCTATTCTGTTTGCTTAGAATACTCTCCCTACCCTTCTTTTCCTATTTAATTCCCAGTCATCACTTTAAAGAAATTTTTTTTCAATTAACAAAAATCTACCTTTCTCTGACCTAATTCTCTATTGAAAAAAGAAAGAAAAACAAAACCCTTCTAACTGCATTGACCACGTCCAAAAAAATGTCTCAATTCAATGCCCTGAGTCCATCTTTTCTCTGTCAGGGGCCATAAGTAGCATCTCATCATTCATCCTCTGGAATCATAATTGGTCACTGTATTGATAAGCGTTCTTAAGTCTTTCAAATGTTTTTTTTTTCTGTATTTTAAATTAATTTATTTATTTTTAGTTAACATTCACTTCCATAAGATTTTGAGTTTTAAATTTTCTCCCCTTCCGTCTCCTCCTCCTTCCCCAAGATGTCGTGCAGTCTGCTATAGGCTCTGCATATACATCAGATGTTATTTTTTAATAAATTCTTCTCCAGATTCTCACTTTACTCTGCATTAGTTCATAAACGTCTTCTCAGGTTTCTCTAAAAATATTCCCTTTATAATTTCTGATAGCACAAAAATATTCCATCACATGTACCATGATTTGTTCAGCCGTTCTCCAATTGATGGGCGCCCCATTAGTTTCTAGTATTTTGCCAACAGAAAAAGCTGCTATAAATAAACTTGTGGGTCTTTTTATTCCTTCTTTGATCCCTTTGGAGTCCAGGCCTGGTTGTGGTATCTCTGGATCAAAGTTTAATAACTTTTTGGGTATTGTTCCAAGTGCATTTCCTAATGGCTGGACCCGGTCACAGCTTCACCAACAGTGCATTAGTGTATGTGTGTACTCACAGCCCCTTCAGCATTTGTTATTTTCTCTTTTGTGTCAACTCTACTAATCTGATGCCACCTATCATGTGCACCAACCCAAATGCATCCACAATCTTCCTTAATCCCCTCACATCACACAAAGCACTGTTAACAGATTTCTTATGTAATATTATCTACTTTAACTATTTCTTAACATGTCCAGTCCCCTGTTAAGCTATGAGCTTCAGGAGGACTGGGAACAAGCCGTTTAGTAAATAGTTACTGAATTGAATTGATGAATCTTTACCATTGCATACTTTTGTGCTCTCTGCAAAATAGGTGTTTGATAAATGTTTTTTGGTTATTTTGTACCTATGGCTTCTCCATTGCCTGTTTGAATTCAAGGTTGTGTTGTGACACAGAATGCTGTTTAAATCAAGTAATATTCACTGGTTTAGTGTTTAAGTCTTAGAGTTCATTGTTGTATAATATTTTTTTAAGGAGGGTTGGATCACACCTGTGATTTCATTACTATCGGGACCTCTCAGTGAGCAAACTCCCTCTACCAATGCAGATCAGTAATTGTTTTTCACTTTTGTTTTTAGCATGTTTCCTGGGGTACTGAGAGGTTAATGACTTGCCTCCAGTCACATATCTAGTGTGGTTAGCACAATATCCCTTATACCATACAGTAAGTAAGTAGTAAGAAGGAGGGTCTCCAGTCTTTAGTTTCCTAGTTACTGACCCATAAAACAGCGTAAAAAGCTATATCAAGTTTGGTTGACCCAGATGGTTGGTTCTATGACTTTACACATATTATCTTTCTGATTTCAAAATTTGTAGGTAACTCCCACTTTAAATTGAACGTTACAAACTTTTTATGTTTCTTGTATTTCAACCAAACACTTTGGACCCCAACCATATTTTAACCAATATAGTAAAGAAGAAAGGTTTTATACTGTGAACCTTGATCATGGAAAGATTTTGCCAAATAGTAATCAGGTGTTGTAATCTACTACCAGTTTTGATTTCCCTGTAACTGGCATTGCAGTGTGGTTTTAAAATGTTTTGTGTTTTGCATAGGCTGTGAGTCTAATAGCTCATTCATTTATTGGAAGTAGTATTCTTCAAGCTGTGGTTTCTAACTTTTTTCCCTGCTTTTTTCAATCTACAGGGCTTTTTTCTTACCGTTTCACCAGAATCTATATTAAAAATAGCTCGCCAAGCTGCTGAAAACAATAAGATCTTCACTTTGAATCTTTCTGCACCATTTATTAGTCAGTTCTTCAAGGAACCAATGATGAAAGTTATGCCTTACGTCGACATCCTATTTGGAAATGAAACCGTAAGTTATCTTTATATATATATATATATATATATATATATATATATATATATGTATATACATACATACACACACACATATGTGTATATATATATAAGTCTGTTGGTTTTCAGGGTTTTGTTTTGTTTTGTTTTTTAAGTTGTTTTTCAAGATTCTTGGTATGTTAATAAAAGCTAACTCCTTACAAAAATGTAATTATACTCTTAGGTATGCTGTGGTAAATTTACCTTAATTTAGTCTTCTCTGTTTAAAAATTTTCAACGTTTTTAATGCTTCATAAGTCCTCCTTTATCTGTGTGTGTTGTGTGTGTGTGTGTGTGTGTTTGTGTGTGTGTAAATGCCCATTTTATGTGGTACTTGTTCAATTCAGAATGTTCACCCCCCAAGAAAACCTTTTTTTTTTTTTTTTTTTTTTTACTTTATACAAATTAATTTCAATAGGGAGAGAACACAGCCAACTCTAAGGGAACAGGTAAAACCTCATGCAGAGAGTGACCTTTGACATCTCCTTAGAAGGCAAACAGGCATCCTGTGAATTGGAAGTGAGAAGAGAACACTTTAGACATGGGGGACCAACCTCCCTTGCAAAGGCACACACAGTTAAAGCAAATGAAAAGCCAGGTCCAGGGAACATCATATAGACCAGTGTGACCAGTACAGAGAGGGTTGGAAGGAGAGTAAGATGAGGCTGGCAGCGTAGTTGGGAGCATGGCAGAGCTTTTTCTGTATTTCATCCTGGGGGTGAAAGGGACCCACCAAAGACTTTTGGGAAGGGCTCCACGATCAGGCCCATGGTTTATCAGTACCAGCTATGTGGTAGATGGGCTAGAAAACAGCAGTACCAGTAGAAGGCTATTCTAAGAGTTCAAGAAGGAAGCAACTAGGACTTGAAATAGGTTAGAGGTCTAAGTGGAGAGAAGGGCGATGACTATAAGATGTCATTAAAGGATAAACTGAAAAGACTTGACTGTTTATCATGAATTTTCAGGAAATTCCTTGTGAGTAAGGGCTCATGGAATCATAGGTTTGTATATTTAGATATAGAAGTTAGTTGAACCCTCTCATTTTGTGGATGGGGATGATGCCCAGAGATATTGTGACTTGTCCAAGGTAAAACAAGTAGTAAATGTTAAAGCCAGGATTCAAACCCACATTCTTTAACTCAAAATTCAACTCACTTTTCTGCTCAGCTCCACTGCCAATTGAAATCATCTACCTCCAGACTAAAATCTGTTGGGTGTTTGTTTGCTTCTTTTTAATGTGAGGTTTTCCAACTTCTTGGTCTAGCCATTTTGGTTTGATTTATGTTTGTAAATTAATCCAACATTAGGAGAACCTAACAGCTTGTATCTTTGGGGCAGAACCTTCAAGAGCTCATGGTCCTGAGGGAGGATTCTGGGAAGATGATGGAGTAGGTCAAAACATTCCAAACTCTCAAGATTTTCTCCCACGAAAGAGATAAAATAGTGCCTTAGAGCAAACATAGAGTAGTAAAAATAAATAAGAATGGAGGCAGAACAGGGGTCTCCTGGGACAATTGGAGAAGATTTGAAGAAAAATCCCAGGATGAGGTTTGGTGAAGAGCAAACACCTCTGGGCTAGGGACAGATTAAACAGCAAGTGGCAAGCCCTGGGGTTAGTTGGGTTGGGACACTTCCTTGGCCCCAGCCACAGGAACTTTCACCCCTGGGACAGGGAGGTGATCAGAGCCAGAGAAGATCAAAAGAACCTCTGTTGACAAGGAAAGTGGCAGGGGTGAAAAGGAACCAGCACACAGTCTGTGGACCGGGGGACACTGCTGGCTGTGGGCACTTACAGGAGGGTGGAGTTCTTGATTTCCATTCCAGGCCAGAGGGGAGAACTGAAGGAGGATCTGAGGTCTGAGGCACCATCCTTCATATCCCCAGGACTAGAGGTGATCACAAAAACTCAGCTACTACAGATAAAAAAAATACACCGGCAAAAGAGAAAGAATCCAACCAAAGATAACTACTATGAGAATAGAGAAGACCCGGATTCATCTTCAGAGGAGGATTGTGAAGCAAAAGAAACCTTCTTTTACCACAAAGAGTAATGTCAAATGGTCATCTGCCCAAAAAGAATCCATGAGAGAACTTAAAAACGATTTTAAAAATCAAACGAGAGAGATTGAGGAAAAACTGGGGGGAAAAAAAAGAAAGAAAAAAATCCAAGGAAAACAAGATTATGAAAAGAAAGTCAGCCAATTAGATCCAGAATCTTAAGAAAGAAAATGACTCCTTGAACATCAGAATTGGGAAAGAGAAGCCAGTGAAGTTGTAAGAGATCAAGAAATAATAAAACAAAATATAAAGAGTGAAAAAATAGAAGAGAATGTGAAACATCTCATAAGAAAAGCAACTGATATAGAGAATAGATCTAGAAGAGAAAACATAAGAATAATCAGACTACCTGATTAAAAAAAGAATCTTGATGCAATCATACAAAAAATAAAGAAAATTTTCCTGAAACATTAGAACAAGAGGGGAAAGTAGAAATAGAAAAAATCTACCAATCACCACCTGAAAAAGATCCTATGAGGAAAACCCACAGAAATATTGCATAGTGTAATTCTGAAACCCCAGCTCAAGGATAAAATATTACAAGCAACAAGAAAAAAAAAACCAATTTACATATGGCAGTGCCATAATTAGAATCACACAATACCAAGCAGCAGTGACACTAAAAGACCACAGGCATTGGAGTACTATATGTTGAAGAGCAGAAGACTTGGGCTTCTAGCCGAAAATATCATACCCAGCAAAACTAAGCATAATTCTGAATTTTTCTTTTAAATGGACATTTAATGAATCGTCAGACCTTCAGGATTTTATTCAAAAAAGATTTGACATACAAGAGCCAAGAGTAATACAAGGTACATACCAAAGACTAATTACAAGGGACTAAATAAGGACAGTCTGTTTACCTTTTATGTTTGTAAAATGTAAAACATTTGTCTAAGATTGTTATTAGTAATTGGGTAGTTTGTAAGAAAGATTTGGGTAGATTTGAGTATGATATGACTTTAAAAAGTAAAACCGTTTAGGAACAGCTAAAAAGAGCAATTATCTTGTACAAATGAGGTGTGAGAGGAAGAAACGACAGAGGAATTAGATGGGGGAGAAGCGTTGGTAGTTCTGGAAACCTACTTTCATCAAGAATGGGTTCAAGAGAGAACTATCTATCCATCTACCTATCTATTGTATAAAAGCCTTCTAAATTCAGAAAGAAATAAAATGCTTAGGCAGTACAGAGAGGGAGAAGATAAGGGAGGGATCTCTAGAGGGGAGGGTGAGGAAACAGGTCAAAGGGGTGTATGAAAGGGTGTTTACTTTAATGGGAATGGGAGCATAAGGGAGTGATCCTTGGAGGGGGGGGATTTGGTTAAGTAACAGGAGGACAAGGTAGCAGGTAGAATTAAAATAGAGGAGTCAGGAGGGATATGAAATAAGAGATATGCGCAAACATCAAAACAAAGATCAGGAGCAGAATTTGTTAGGGAAGGTATACATCTATATATGTATGTATATGTGCATGTATATATCTATATATAAATATTCCATGCTTAATTATACCTTGGGGGGGGTAGGAGGGATGGAAGAGGAAGGGGGAGAAAAGAACAAGGTAAAAAATGTATAGCAGAGAACAAATGAAAAATTACAAGGAAGCAAAGAAAAGATGGACAGCTCTCAACACAATGCATACTATTTATTATATAGTCTTCCTTGAAATGGAAATTTGTTATTATATATTTTGAATCCTCTCACGTTTTGCTTTTTTTTTTCTTATTTTGTATTTAAGTTTCAATATTTAAGTTTATAACATGTTTCTTTTTCTTTTCTCTCTTGTGTATTTAAGTCTAAAATAAAAAACAAAAAAGAATGATGAGGCCTCCATGTAAAACTCTGGGGAATTTATGATATGTTGACCTATTTTAAAATCCCATTAAATTTCCTCATTTTGTTTATTAGTACACATTTGCACTTGAGTTTGAATACTATGTCTGAAAGCAATAAAACTGAATTTCTTTTCACACTGACTTTTTACTAAATCAGACTGGACCTTCTCTACTATTTCAGATAAATAAGTGGGCTGTATGTATTTTATGTTTGTTTTAGAGTTCATATTTAGATAAGAGGTGATGTGGAGTGCTGGAAGGAGCACAGGTCTATATTGGGACCTGCCTATGATCATGAGACAACCAGTTTGCTCCACTGAGCTCCAGCTACCTTTAAAGTGAGGCACTTACCTTATATGATCTCTAAGAGTCCTCCTAGATTTAAAATGCTGTGATTCTTAAATTTTTATCATTGTGATGTGTCTTATATCAAATTGATGTTTGTTTAAAAAAAAAAAAGGTTTGTTTTCCTTTTAGGTTTGTCTTAGGTGTAGCCTTAAAAGCCCTATTTTGGAATAAGTAACATAATCGTTCAAAACTTGATTATTTCCCTTCCCTACATTTCTCTTCCTTTCCCCCCTACCTGGTTCTGCTTTCAGTCCCCCAGAACAATAAATAAGAGTGGTCACATTTTAGTATATATTCTAGACATTTTTTTTCTTCTAGCCTTGGGATGAGAGATACTGTGCATCTTGAACTTATATCTTAAGGAATGCCACGAAGTCTTACCAGCCTCATAAAAGTGGTGGTAGGACATACTGATATTGCTAATTAGTACAAATGATAGAGAAGTATCACCCACTGGTTCAACTGATAACAGAGACATTTGAGGCAAGTACCTGGGAATCGAATATAAAGAGCAAGTAAAGACCCAATCCTTTTTGTCTTAAGTTGTCAAATTTTTTCCTAAATTTTCTGTTATTATTGAAGCTACCACCATCCTCCCAGTCCCCTAGGCTTGCACCCTCAATGTTGTCCTCAGCTTCTTGCTCCCATTCACCTCACATATCCATTCTGTTGTCAAACCTTATCCCTTCCACCTTTACAATATCTCACATAGAACACAGGCCTCCATTACCTCTGGACTGTTGCAGTAGCTGGTGGTAACTCTGCCTGCCTCACATCTCTCCCCACTCAATTCCATGCTCCACTCAGCTGCCGTAGTGCAGCTCTGTCCTTGTCACCCTGTGCTCAGAAAATAGGTGCTTCCTCTTCTCACCAGAATGAAATAGAAAATTCTCCTTTAGTTTGTAAAGCCCTTCCCACCTTGGCCCCTTCCCATGTTTCCAGTGTAACACTTCATCCCCCTCCCCACATGTCACAGTCTAGCTTCCCTGGCCTTCTAGGTGATCTTCCTCTACAATACTCTATCCGTTTTTTGCCCTGGCTGCCCTTCATGCTTGCAGGGCTCTCCTCACCTTTTCAAGAATGAGCTCAGATCCCATCTACTGCTGAAGACCTGTTCCAGTCTTGCCCACTTCCAAGAGCATCTTTGAATAGATTGTCAATTGCTTAATAGCAGACCCTATCTGGGCCTTCCTATCCCCAGTGTTTTACTCGTAGCACAATGACACTCACATGGAGTTATGTTTGTGTTGGCTCCTCCATTACAATGTTGATTCCTTGAGGGCAGGGACTATGTTTTTTGCCTTTCTTTGCGTCCCTAGAGCTTAGCACAGTTCCTGGCATATTGCAAGCACTTATAAAATGCTTGTTGACTGAATGAACAATTCTGTGCAACTCTTCATTTTTATTTTATGTCCTTGCAAATCGGTTTTCATTTTGTTTTGTTTTAAGGAGCTGCAGGGGTTAAGTACGTGTTGAGTTTTTTAAAAGTACCCCTCAAAATATTGTTAACATAGAGATGTACCCATTTTTAGTATTATCAGAAAATCAGAGCAATCTTCTGTTGATTTCAATGAAGGATCTTTTTAATAAAATAATTAAATTTAAATTACAGGTTTACAGAGTTGGGAAGTAAACATGATATTGTGCAAAGAACTTAAGTAACATGGATTCTAATCTGTAACTAATTAATTGTGCAATTTTATATGCATGCTCATATTTAAACCTGTCTCCTCATCTGTATAACATGACCTGAAATTATTTCCAACATTAAACGTTCATCATGCTAAGTAATCATTTACTCAGAAAACCCGAGGCCTAGAAAATCATTGCTTCTCTGTATCATCTATGAGCAGATAACATATTCATTGTCTTCTCATAGTCAGTCTTTATTTAGGTCTTTTGCATTGTTTTGTCCTCTCCTGCGCTTTGAAGACATTCACACATCGATCCCCATCTCACTTGTTTTTGCCAGCATCCCTCTGTGATATGTTTAGGTGGCCCAAGGTGGAAAAGCTGTCTTTCCTAGGGAACCTCAGAGTATGGAGAGACTTTCTGCTGGTAATACTCCCAGTCAAACCTGAAGTAGCCCCAGGGAAAATAGATATTGAACTCTATTCATTAATGTTCTATCAAATTTGAACATTTGCTACATAGTAAATTGCTTTCTGTTAAAATTCTGCATGTCACAATAAACTTCCAAACACTGCAAAATAACCCAATCTATAGATTATCATGTTTAAAAAAATATGGGAAACCATATCCATAGTAGGTGCTTAATTAATGTCCATTGAATTGAACTAAAGAGTGATGGTCACAGTCAGTCTCTGTATTCATTATTCTGGATTAAGCTTTAGCTGTCATCATACTTGGACAAGGTACAGAGATGAGAGAAAACAGACTGGTTTTTGATTTGTATCTTAAATCTTTGTAATTCACAGTCCAAATTTACTTAGACACAAGTCACCTACTTCCTAACTAAATGTCCATACAATAAATTTCCTTGAGGACATTCAGCACATCTACAGGGAATTCTATTTCCATTGGTGCCAAGAAGGTAATGCAGCTATGCAGTCATTACTCAATAATGCATGACTAGAGAACTTGATTATTTTTCTTGCCTTTAATTTTTATTAAATTAAGAAGTTTTTTTAGGAGTCTCATTTTGTAAATGGTTCTTAGCAGTAATACCTTTCAAAGCACTGTAATCGCTAGATAATTAACCTGCTTGGATTAAGTACACTCAACTTTGCCTCAGGATGCTTAAGTCTCAAATAAGGTCAATTATCTCATGATAATAACTGCTTTGTCACGAGTTAGTGCTCAATTCCTCAGTGAAAGTTCACCTTACAATGCACTTTTAAATAGTTTGACTAATAAAATATGGCCGAAATTGGAAAGCGGAATTAACTTTAAGTGTTCCAAGTAAATGGAGAGTGATAGGTTGTGTGGAAGCCCTCTTCTTACAGAGCTGGTACAATGAATTTCACAAATTAATCCACGTTGTAAAGATGATGTGTGGCCCTGGTTCATCAGTCCTTTTTCTGGCAGCATTCCCATTCATTTAATATAGGAAATTTTCTTGCAGAAAACCCATTAAAAGCCTTTTTGACCTCAAAAAAGGACCCAATATATAAGAACATCAGCAGTACTGTTCAAGGATACTGAAACGACTACATCCTTGAGTGATGCTTTCGCTTTTCTTTAATGTATAGTTTATGAAGAAATTAATTAGGGCCCTGTGAACTGGCTTCTGCAATTACATTCAGTACAACACCAATTTTATTGGGACAGTGATGCCATTTGTGTAGCAGCGTGAGCTAAAAAGAAAGGAGGTTCCTTGACAGATTGGTACATTTGAAAAAGCAGCAACAATGGCTTTAATAATGGCTCTGCCATCATGTATCTTGAGCTTTAATGAATGGGTGTCTCTGTCTGCAAATACAAAACAATCCTATATCATTTTTATCGTACCTAACAGTCATCCTAAGGTGGTAGAGTCTGCTTCAGAATTTACAGAGTATTAAATGATGTTCTACAAAATAGACTCCCCTAGTTTACACAAAGTGACCTGAAAGTCCTCATTTAAGACTCTCTCTTAATAAGAAAGGAAGAAAGAAAGAAAAAAAGAAAGAACAAGTTTCTCCTTCTTACTAATAGCTCCTGTTTCCTCTCTTCAATAACAAGACAAAAACTTCTAATTTAAAAACTATGACTAACTTGTAGTTGTAATGACTGCTAGTCTCCTTTCATTTACTTAAATGCTGATTGACTGGCCTTTATCAATGCACTAATTTTAACTGTATTTATAGATATATTTTCCTGACAATTTTCAGCATAAAATTAAGTAGAATAAAAATCATGTCTTAATAATTTTCTAACAAAACTCAGTCATGAATGATTCTTCAAATAATCTTTGACACTATATTATGTCAGAAGTGGTTCATAATTTCACCTTATATCAAATATTAACCACTTGTACTTTTGACATGAAAATGTATAGAAACCAATCTGTATGTTAAGGTGTATACAGAATACAGTGGGTACTATCTGTAGACACACCCAAATAGAGGTAGTCCTTATTTGGTTCTCTGTGCTTGCCTTTTTATTTATTAATAATATTTTTTATTCCTATGTATTTAATACTTAAACAGCGATGCTATAAGGCCACAAAACATAGAATACCATAATCTCTGAAGAATTAAAGTTGCAGTTTCCTGCCGTAGGCAGTGGAGGGACATTTGGCAAGCAGAAGTAGACTAAAGTATATTTCTACTAAAGAATTGTGCAGGGGAATCAGAATGAAAGTCTAATCAAAAAGATGTCATGGGGCAAGTGCTACATTCAGACCTAGAGCAGGGACCTCGCTCAGCACTTGGAGTGAATCCCTTGTGCTGTATTTATAGTCACATAGAATGACAAGGCAAGGCTGGGTTGGGATAGACACCGTTGAAGGGAGTACTTACTGTTCATCATTGAACTCACAGATCTGTCTCTAGCAACTGAAGATAATTTATTCCTATTTATTAGGAATAGTTTTGGGTTGTTTGATGTATTAATGTGTATGTGTTTGGGGGTTTTTCCCTCCTGAAATAATGTATAAACCTCCAGTAGTCCAGGCTCTTTTGGCACCATTGGATAATGCTTACTTGGTTTAAATCACATCTTTTCTTAGTGTCTGCTTTGTATCTAACAAATCATTGTAAATAATCTTCAGTATGCACAGTGCCACTAGGCTGACACAGAGATCTATACTCTGCTACTTCAAGAGAGAAAGAGATGTTCTTTCCCGTTTTCTTTGGTCACAGTATCACAGCTTGTCTTTAAGGAATAGGAGTGGGGGAGAACATTAGACTCAGGAAAGAGTTGTCCCTTTCTGAGCCTATTCAGACACCTTGTTTTGAACCCTTTCCATAAGTAAGAAGTTTGCCTGCAGACTAGATTTAAGGGTCTTATAAGATCAATTACCAAGTTTTTGGGGAAGAGGAGACAGTAGAGAATAGATTTCAAAGTAATTTGGGGGGGGGGTGCTGCTAACGTGAAAACGCTTTCCATCTCTCAAAATCTCAACACATTTTCCAGAGAGGATGTTGAAATTTCAATTATCATACAGCTATGGCATCACAATATTGCTGCTAAGCTCATGAAATTAACTTCCTCCTCAGGGCCTATCTGATAAATTGTACTTGAATGAAAAAAATGTAGCACTGTAGCACAAGGGAGGTTTTTAATGTCAATGGCATGTTGCAGGATGTGTTGTAGGAAGGATTCAGAAATAGCTGAAGGCTATTTTAGCTACATGCTACGAGTGTCTTTCTCCTCTTCTAATTCCTCTCCTTTTTACCACCCCTCTGTTTCTCTCCCCCTTTCTCCCTCCTTTCTTTCTTTTGTAAGTTCCAATGACTTTCTGAAGATGAAATTCTTTAAGTCATTTCCTAGCCTCGCATCCATCATGGGTAAAATACCCTGTTCTTTGAAACAATTTGAATTGCTGTGGAGTTGATCAGACCTTAGACTATAACATTTGGGGTATGAATCATTCCATTTCCCTTAATCTTATGTGTCTACATTGTGTCAGCTGCTGCATTGCAAATTCATAAGTAATTGTTTTACTCTTTGACTAGTATATTATGAATGGAAAAATATTTGTTGATATTTAGCTCAGTGTTTTAAAATTTACTGGTCATTAAAATGATTTAGGAGCATCAGGTGCACTTTGGAAATAAAAAATGTAATGCTTGAGTTCAAAATGCTATTGAACATCTAAATTTCAGTAGCTGCTCCACCAATACACATTTACTTGTTTGCATGTTGTCTCCCCCATTAAAATGTGAACATTTGCCTTTCTTTGTATCCCCAGTGCTTATCACTGGTGCCAGACACATAGTAGGTGCTCAATAAATGCTTGTTGACTGACTGATTAGTTGACAGTGACCAGCTCTGTGACCCTGAGCAAGTTAATTAGCTGCTCTGTGCTTTGGGAGCAGGGATGTTATAAAAGAGCACCAAAGAGGGGGAAGGACAGTGTCCAAGTGCTGCTTGAGGAATCATCCGCCAGGCGTCTGCACTCATGGACTCTTTAAGGATGGTCTTTACAGATATGTGGGTGAACTGGCAGACAATTCTGCAGCAACAGGATGAAATCATAGTATTTAGAACTTTAGAGATCAGCCAGTCCTCCCCATTTTATAGATGGGAAAACTGAGGGGGGAAATATTAAATGATTTGCCCAAGTTCATTTAGATAGTAAGTGGCAAAATCGGAATCTCTTTACTGTTATTTTAATGCTTTTTTCAGCTTAATCTCCCACGAATGAATTTGTGAAAGAAGGAATAAACATTTATTTCATTTATTAAGTGTCTGATACTTGTCAGGCATCATGCTTGGCAACAATGGGAAGAGAAATACAAAATGAGACATTCCTTTCCCTCAAGGAGTTCACATTCCAGTAGGGTAATATAGGAAAAGGAGTCATGTCATTAAACTGCCCCAGAGCTGTTGAGGGTTCCATCTTTTCCAGTATCAATGGTAGATCTAATTGGATTCTTGCAGGAGTTGTTAAGGGCAGTGGGAAGAGTAGGGCAGGGCAAATTTCAAGCTGCCTACACTGTATCAGCTTAGTTTCCAGGGAAATAACTAGGATAGATATAATTATGTATTATATTGCAATATATTATGTATTCCCAGCACTTAGCACACATAGTAGGCACTTAATAAATGTTTACAGATTGATTAGAAGCTTTTTTCAACAAAGCGTCTCCCTTGTTTGGGAGAAAAAGTTTGGGCCCAACTAGCAATAGTGGGTTATCTGAGTTGTCACTCACTCACCTGGCAATCAGGAGAGTTCAGCTGCAGAATGCCAAAGCAGAGTGAATTCAGTCTTCCAGAATTGGTTAGGTGTAGGGGAAGAGTATGGAGATGCAGGCAAGGTTGATCATTCATTGATTCATTATTTTATGAAACTAGTTAGCAATAGAGCCAGGATCCAGTACTTGAGGTTTCCCAACTCCCAATCCTGAGCTCTTTCCACTTGAACACACTTGCCCCTATTCTGCTTTTGAGAAAAAGTGCTGGAGACTGTGAAACAGTATGTTATTGACTCAAACTAATTTGAATGAACATGGAATTCTCATGAGCCTATTGTTTATGGTTCACCATTGGTCAGATTTAATTCAGTGGAATGCTGTATTTGCTAGCTAACAGTTCTATCTCTCCCAAGAGTCTCTTTTCCTCCTCTTTTTTTCATATACAGTAATAAAAAAGAAACTTTTTCAGCCTCATGTAACTGGTTAACACTAGGGCTCATTCTTTCACCTTGGAATTTGAGTATTGTCACTGTGACTGATAGCAAAGAGAACCAATGTTCTTAACCAACAGGAATTTATTAAGTGCTGTGAATCCTGAACCCCATGAACCCCAATTTGAAACAGAGTCTGCTTTAAGACAGAGACAAACAAAATCGGGGTACATGTGTCCACAGTTTAATTTCAAGTTGACTTGACATGCATTGCATAGGAGTTCATTCCAAAACTGGGCCCCCCAAGGGGGCCAGTTGAGAATTGGCTCGGGTTGGGATTTTGAGGTACAGCCTTATATGCCCTTTGAAGAGTGGGTGTTCCCAAGGGGTGCCAATCAACTGTGATTGGTTGACACACTAGGAGGTGGCTTATATTAAAATGAGGTTCACAGGGGCCATTACCGCCCGCGATCAAAGGAAAATACCACCCCCAGTCTTGAGAGTCTGTCTCCCCTGAAACCTGAGTAGGGATAAAATCAATTCAGGCTGAGGTTGGAGTTTGACCAAGATAAGAAGATTCAATGCAATCTCCTTATCAGAGATGTCCTTCTGAAGAGCTTTGGTCAGCTGGCAGGGGGGTAGCTCTGCGTCTTCAAGACAAACATTACCAAGAGAAACCATTTTTAACAGTGCCTTTCATGACCAAGGTACTGTATACTATGCCAGGCACTAGAGATAAGAAGGCAAAACAAAAAGCCACTCCTACCAAAGAGTTTACATTCTCCGGGAAGCTTCATCTTTTGTAGCCAACAAACATTATGAACACATGGGATCTTGTTTCTGTATACCTTTGAGTCAGTTGTGTGATCTTATTTCCCATAGACTGACATTTGTGGAAATGTACCTGCTTCCTTCTTATACCCTCATCAAATATGTCCTTGGTGTACTTTAGGATCTGGAAATGGAAGGTACCTGAAAGGCATCTAGGCCAACCTTCATCCTTTTATAGATGAGAAAATTGAAGCTCAGAGATGTAACGTGATTTATACACGTACACACGCACACACACACAGTTATACATAAGCGTCATGGAGAGAATTTGAATCCATGTCTTCTGACTTCATATTCAGTGCTGTTTCTCCTCTACCACAGTCTATGCCTAGATAGCCTAAAAAAACCTGTCATTTCCAGCACAGACCTCCTCTGGGTATATATATAATTGGTCTAGTCCCACTATTCTTCTCATCATCATTCTCCAGTATTAAACCCCAGAATACTACAGCTTCTGCTAAATGAGATTTCCCAGAAGAATTTATCCTGACTATTTACACTTGAAAAAACAAGGACAGGAGAATGTCCATTGTCTAGACATTGACATGCAAGTGGGATGGAAAACACTTAAAGTTGGTCCATCAGTGCATTTATGTTAAACAGACACTGTACGTGAAGAGTCAAATTGGCCCCCAATTGAATAGGACAAAGAGAGTAGCTGAATTGCCTTTGGGCAATTATGCAGTGATTTTAATGATCCTATACTTCTTTGAACAACAATATTCTTCCAGTAGTGTTATATGGCTGCAGATTGTGGAATTGCACAGTCTCTAAAGATTTAAAGTTATGGGTCACCCAAAGGACATTGAAGAGACTGGGGACTACTTGTTAGGAATTCTGTAAAAGGAACTTGAAGAGTCAGATCCCTTTTAATGCCAGGGTTCTAGGATACCGTTTGTGCTTCTCTCATGGAATTAACATCTGATTGTTGGGGTGTGGGTTGTCCTTGTTTTTTTCTTTTGTTTTTACAAATCACTACTCAGATAAGATCATATATTTAAATTAATGCTTTGCAGACTTTTACACATGGCATGAATATTGTTATTGTTACCAGGTTCAAATGGAATGCCCTTAAGTATAAAATGTAGTGTGGTTTTAATAAATCTGCAACTAAAAGGCATTAAATAGCTAAAAGTGTGGCCTCTGTCTCCTGCTATGTAAACCAATCCCTCCCTTAGTAAAGAGACATTTTTTTTTCTTTACCTAGTGAATCATTAGAGGTAAATAATATTGCCTATCCTCTACGTGTCATTACATTTCACTAAAAATAAAAATTGGAGTCAAAATTGCCTTCTTTTTCATTTTAAGCCTAAATCTCAACTGAGTTTTCTTACTTCTTTTATACCCTTTTTTCCCCTCAAATATATTTTCTATTGGCAATGAAATTTTGACATCCTTCTCTCTTTTGTAACACAGCCCCAGAACCTAGGTAACCCATGGTTAAGCATGTGACTGTGATTCTGCCAGCTGAATCCCCACCTTCATTTTCCCCTCATGAAATTAGAGCTTTGGACATTAAAGGCAGCTGCAGAAATATATCTCAGTGACAACTATAAGAATTGTACCTTTTGCTACAAATAAAAAATTCATGCAGGAAGGGGAGACTGGAGATACCTATTCTTTTTCATAATGGTCTAGATTATAGACCTTCCCTCTAGCAATTGGTACAATAAAGTAATGTATGGAGTGTGTGTGCGTGTGTGAGAGAGAGAGAGAGAGAGCGAACTTCATTTTTTTAATAAATATTTATTTTGGGTTTGAAATTGTGGATTTTATGTGATCCACAGTGAATGGGTTAGTTGTTACTGTAATTAAACTCAGCTTGTGAGTAGACATTCCAGTAGGGAAGATATGATTCCTAGAAGGTTTGGAATAGCAGGGAAGGGGGCTTGACTGGGTTTTTAGTTATGGGTCAAGACTAGATAAGGCCAAAGTATGTTGAACAAGGTAACCAAGGATGCTGTTATTATATATTGGCATAAATGGGATGATTTAGCTCTAAATTCAAGGATGGAAAGGAGAGCCAGGCAACAAGCATTCATTAAGCGCCTTCAGTGTCCCAGGCCCCCTGCTAAGCACTGGAGATACAGATATAAGCACAAGAAAGTCCTCGAGCTCTCATTGTAATGATGGGAGATGACACACAAAAGGGAGCTGAAAAGAGTTTTTGGTTGGAGGAGGGGAGATATAGACACCTAGAAATTCAGAACCAGAGCCAGAGGGGAAGGAAGTTTGGCCAGGCTGGTCCTCTTACAATGGAGGCCCCATGTGCAGAGGGAAGTTCTGACTGAGATTGCAGCTGAGCTATGCTGGCAAGTCTGGACATTCAGAAAGCGAAGGTTTTGTAAGGTCCATTTAAATTGGTTGGAACATTGAGAGTTCCCTAAATACATTTACAAAAACATGCATAAGTGGCATAGAATTGAAAATTATGTTGATTCTATGATGATGGCACCAAGAGGAAATGTGTTAAGTCTGGGGCCTTCACTGGTTGACAAATCTGCATAGAAACCACTGCTGTGGAGAGCAGATTATGCAGTTACCTGTAGCTCTACTAAGGATTCGCGGAGGCTTTCTTTCAAAGGATTAATTGCTTCATTACTTTTAGGTGTTTCTTCTACAGCCAATGCAAATTGCAACTCCTTTTCCACTTCGTAAATAAATGGTTTTTAGGAGTTGCTGTGGCAAGCCATAAAGCAGACTGGTGGATCATTTGAACACAGGAGCTCTAAGCAGCGGTTTACTATGCCTGTCAGGTGTCCACACTGCCCCCAGTTGTGTGAGCACCCAGTCCCTAGGAGCTACTGAGCTGCCTTAAGGAATAGGAAAGACAGGGTAGGTTAAAGCTTCAGTGCTAAAATGAGGCCGAGGCCTTTGAGTGCCTGCAGCACTTTAGCTTGAGTGAGATGGAGAGACTTAGTCTCCTCCCCACCCTCCAGAAAGAAAGAAAGGAAGGAAGGAAGAAAATATAGATAGATGGATAGGTAGATAGATAGATAGATAGATAGATAGATAGATAGATAGATAGATAG